>NC_072735.1:2016332-2193832 GCF_026930045.1 Uloborus diversus
CATAAAAAGCATATACAGGGTTGCCAAAAAGGCCTACCAATGATAAACATGAACAAAGTGTTTATTTTCTAGTATATTTTGTTTTTTATTTTGAGGCAATATTTGAATTCTTCAAAATGTCCATAAAATATATTAAATATATATAAAAAAACTAAAATAACGGATTATTTTAAGAGTCATACAAAATTAAGAGTCATAGTTTAACATTAGCAGGTATCATTCCTGCTAATGTTAAACTATGACTCTTAATATTTTTATGAGACAGCCAGTAGTAAAGCTAAAAAAGTCTGTAAATTATAGTTTTGAGACAATCAAGAAATAATTTGTTTAACATTTTGTTAAACCGGAAGGGATTTGCACGATTTTTTGAAAATTGTTGTAGTTAAAAAAAAAAGAAAAACTCAAGCAGGGGCATTATTTTAAAATTAAAGAATAACTGTTAAATGACGGTTGAACCAAATTTAAAAAGCTATTTTTGGCTTATTCTATTTTAGCTCTTAACACCTGCTTCATATTTTAGTGATACTTGTGGGAAAAATCATTCCTTTCCATAAGGTAAGTGAATAAACAGAAGAAAACGAAATAGGCAGGGCCCAATTTACCAATAGGCAGAGTAGGCAGCTACCTAGAGCCGCAAAAATTTCAGGGGCGGTACATTTTTCTTTAAGGGGTTACAGTACCTCAAAAATGATGAAACGATCAAAAAAAAATTTTATTCGCAACTCCAACGAACTATAGGGGGCACTGAAGTCACTGTCTAATGGCGGAATTGAAAACTAAAACAAACGCATATGGTAACGAAGAAAATGCTAAAAGTGTTGTGATTTTTGTTCGTACGTATGATTTTTTCGCTTTATTCTTTTAAAATTAATTTTCAAAGTCTTGTGGATATTCTGGCTCACGTAGAAAGAAATGAGAATTCAAGAAGCATTACTAAACGTCAAAGATTAATGCAAACTACGTAGTTCGTAGTTCTAAGCAGCTATTTCCACGATGTTGAATTCGATATTTATCAATTCTTGATAAAACTAAATAATAATTGTGGCCTGACAAGAATAACAATTAATGCTAGAAAATTCAATGTGACATTACAAATTGTTATCGAAAGAAGGTGATACTTTTTTGCCTTGCTTGGCTAGCGCTTATTTTTTTTCCATTTGTAGCCGAGTTATTTCTCTCGAATTCCCGAATCGGTTCATTTAAAAATTTTCTGTTTCGATTTTTCTAATTTCTGAGTTACGATTTAATTGTGTCATGTTATGCAAATCATCAACAAAATTCTCACGGATATATGGTGGTAGTTTTCTTTTCAGTTGATTGACCATTATTTCCTTTCACTTATCGAATTCTGTAATCTTACTACCATTTTATTCCACTCATGATAAAAATTAAAAATGGTTTAACTAAAAACGCGAAATCTCGCCAAGGCTACTTTGCTCGCACAATACTAAAAATTATAACCCTAAACAAATTTGGCGAAACCTTTCAGCTGAGAATAAAAGGAATAAAGTAAATTCTTTCTCGGTTATTCATTTTGTTCTACGATAATATATTCAAGAAAATATTTTGCATACTGTCCATTCCAACTAAATGCTGCTGTAAAATATGGTAAGTTTAATTAATTTAAGATTAAAAAAACCCCATATTCTTACAAATTCATACAAAACAATAAAAAATTTTACCTGGTATAACGTTATCCAATTTTGTTAATCCAGAGTTTTCTTGTTTGCGCTTCCACCATTTAATACTTTTTTGAAAGAAATAAGGAAAACTAACATTATTTTGAGAAGCTCGAGAATACTACTAAGGGACGAATTAATTTCTGTAGCTGAAAGCAAACTAAGACACATCGATTGCGTTAATAAATACTCAGAACAAACTGCCTGTGTTTACGTCAACAGACACACGTGGAACGCAACGTGGCAAAGATTAAGTTTCATTTGCAGTTTTGTAAATCACCGCAAGGTAGCGTATTCGAGCGCTGGAGTTCCGAATTGCTTATTTCAAAACAAACAACGATATGCAAACGATAACAAATAATGATAATAAAAAAATAATAATAAAACACCAAAGAAGTTAGTTATTTTTTTCTTAAAATAAAGATGGTATCTTATGTGAAACACATACTAACACATTCGATACGAAGCTCGGATGCTCTTTATCTTCCCATTTTCTATCATTATATTTTCACTTAAAGTTCTAACTAAAGTCGATATCATTTTTCAGTAATTTATTTGCGGTACTATTATAAGGAAATGTTTTAAAATTTCAAAGAATGAAAGAGATTATTTTTTATGAAATTATAGGGCAATGAAAAAATAATAGCCATGTTGTATAAATTGATAATTGTTAATTCTTGATAGTAATTAAACAGTAACTTCTTTTAGGGGAGAGTTGGTGGTAGATATCAAATCTGCCTAGGGGCGGTATGGAGCTAAACTTGGCCCTGGCATTAAGTTTTACATAAAGCAAGATTTTAAAGACAATTCATTATTGTGTTTATGTTCAACGACATAAAACTGTCTTGTTTAAGAAATCATGAAACTTTACAAAAATTTAATCGCGTACATTGATTAATCAAAATATGTTAGTCAAACAGAATTTCAAATAGACACAAAATGAAAGAGCAATGAACCACATAATACAAAATTACATTCTCAAAAGATTTAATGAGCAAAAGTAAAAAAAAAATGTTTAGCTATTCTTTAACGTTTAAAAATCTTGAAAGGTTAATTCTGACTGAAATAAGAAACTAGTTTTAAACAATCTCTAATTACATTTATTCTCGAATTTTCCCCATTCATAATTAGTTCCCAAGCACAAATAACCTCTCACTGCACTGAATAAAATCAAATTCGTTTCAAAACTACTTGCGCAAGCAAAGACTTATAACTTTTCCACGAATCTGTTAACTTTTGCAACCGCTAATTGTTTATAACAAATAAGGAGCAGAAATGCTCCAATGTGTAGCTTTATTATGAAAAGCTGACATGCTTAAGTTCCGACTTGTTAAATAGGGGTAAACTCTGGAATAACGAGCAATTAGTGGTGAACTAAATTTATTGTCCAAATTATCATCACTTCCCGGAACATAATGCTACAATTTAAAGCCTTCTTAATTGGGCTCCCAATTCTTGCGAAAGTGAATCATTACTTTGTTGACAGTAATTGTTTCATCAACAAATTCTTTTCCGATATAAAAAAGGGCGTGGGTAGCTCGAGTGTAAGAAGAAGTATGTTTACAATCAAACAATGGCTTTCATTTGCTCATAAAATAAATGAATAAAGGTTTTTAGAATGTTTGAGCCTCTTTGCTTGGATTTATGAAGTAATGGTTTTAAGGTTGTATTTTGAGAAATAACTCATTATAATTATGGGTCTACACATTGGTACAAGAAATACACAAGAAATACAAGAAATACACATCAGTATTTCGAATACTGATGCTTTTTAAGCCTAAGAAAAAATACTCTGGACACATTTTTTAGTCTTAGTTGCAAGTTTTTGTAACGATATGCGAATCCTTTTATTTTTATACTAGTGATACCCGCACAGCTTTGCCCGTAGTAGAAAAATTAAAAGGTATTTTGGTTCGCTTGTATATTTACAAAAAATGTATGGTGAATCTTCTCGCCAATTGGATTGTACCCATAATACGGTTCCACAATATGATAATTTCGTATCTCGCCAACTGGCTTGTGTCTATGTTACGGTTCCACGTTATGATAATTTCGCAATTTACTCGTCCATCTTATGATATTTTTGTTCTTAAAATTGGAATAGAAAAAGAACAAAATCGAATTTTCGAAAAATCACTTCAAGGTGCGCACCCTCCTGCTACAAACTAACTTTGTGCCAAATTTCATGAAAATCTGCCGAACGGTCTAGGCGCTACGCGCATCACAGAAATCCAGACATCCTACAGACATCCAGACGTCCTCAGGACAGAGAGACTTTCAGTTTTATTATTAGTAAAGACAATACAGTGAAACCTGTGTATAACGATACTGTCTATAACGATAAACTGTCTATAACAATATTTGTTTTGGCCCTAGCAAAATGTCAGCATGAATAATCAAACCGTCTGTAACGATAACCTGTCTATTAAGATATTTTTTAGTTCCCAACAGTATCGTTGTAGACAGGTTTTACTGTATAAATACATTTATGTATTCTGTGAAATTGAAGATCAATATTTATTGTTATAGGGAACTGTAAAAAGCTGCATTTGTTCCGAAAGCGAAAATCAAAACCACACCAGCTTATGATATATATTTCTAATCAAAATTACAAACATACCTTTCATATTTTAAAGACGAATTTCCTTTTATCAAGAACGTTAAAATTAAGCTCTTAAAAAAGAAGAGGAAAATGGTATAGAACAGGACAGTTTTTAAATGAATAATCAAATTTTATATAATTCAGAATAACTGAATATTAAATAATATTTTTTAATTAGTAAATGATTTTAAAATAAAGTAAAAACTTACTTTTGAAGTTGGATTTTGCTAATTGTACTCTCAAAAGAAAATGACCCATCACTTTAATCTATCTTGCAATTACATTAATACTCATCAGTTTTAAATGTAGTTACTAAAGCAATACTAGAAACTGCTACTGTAATTATTACTGAAAATAAGTGCCCTGTTACTAAGTTA
This sequence comes from Uloborus diversus, assembly GCF_026930045.1. Classification (NCBI taxonomy): domain Eukaryota; kingdom Metazoa; phylum Arthropoda; class Arachnida; order Araneae; family Uloboridae; genus Uloborus; species Uloborus diversus. Next base: position 2,020,991 of record NC_072735.1, read on the forward strand.
AGTTCATGTTACCTAATAAGCTGCTGTAGCGTTTCGGAACAGTAAGTTGTAACTTACAATTCAATTAAACTTTTTGTTGCAAGTATAATAAGTAAGTTGATGTAATATCACGGTGAGTGAAAAAATGAGTGACTGTTTGTTTGCTATTATAAAAATCATACAGGGAGTAAGAACGAAGTTATTCATTACTCGATTGCTTCACAAAATAAAACATTTTAAAGATTCTATCGAGTTTACTATTATATTAATTATCAAAAATAAAAGAGTAAAAGAATTGAGTAAAGTATTACTCTCATTTCATGCACAAAAAGTACAATGAAGACAAATTCGACAGGAGTGTTTAAAGATTCCGTACTGTGTATTTTCTACCTTAGTCCTTTAGAAAACAGTTTTAGATTTTTTTCCCCAATATGATCTTCGAAAATCAATAAATCAATTTCAGACAACTTTCTCATGGAGTCTTTTCGCGCTTTGTCTGCTGTTATGGACTATTTGTTTCTCATTAAGGAATATACCTTTTAAGTATCCTATTAAAAAAAGAATGCCGCATATTTAAATGAACTGCTCCTATTTTGTTCGATATCAGTTCTCTGATATGGCTGAAGAGATGCAATTTTACGGCCATTATGCTAGTTTAAAAGTTTGATAATTGCTAAATCGATGCTATTGAACTGTGTGAGCTTCTAAAATTATGAATATTTTATTTGAACTAAGCTAAAGATCTACTTTTGTCGGTCTTTAAGTTGTCTTTTGTTGGTGCAAGGACTTTTGAAACTTTAAAATGTGATTCCATCATGTTCCAAAAATTCCTGATTATTCGCGGAATTGTGTGGCACAAGTGTCGTGGAAAATAACGAGCTGATGTGTGCATCACATGACTTCCTTCTACGCCAATTTAATGATAAGAGCTCTTTGGAGTAAGCAAGGGAACACTAAATAATTTCACCCCTAGTTTCTTGCGAACTCAAGCAAAAAAACGTTTTACACAGATTTACTTCGCCATTATTGGCAATTTTAATGTGATTCAGTGGTTAACTCTTTAATATCACCAACATTGGCCGAATTAAAACCAGATTTAAAAATTAGAAAAAAAAGTCGCCAAATTTTTCGCCAAGTTGGCTTGGCGGCAAAAAGCTTGGCGATATGTCGCCAAGTGTTTGACAATTATAACACCACTTGAGTTAGCATTGAAATTAACAATGGTTTCCCCCCAAAAAGATGTAAAGGACCCAATTTGGAGCATCCGAATGCACCTAAAAGAGGTGGTGCACAACTAGACTACACTAGGAGTCTACGTACCAAATTTCAACTTTCTAGGACATACCGTTTTTGAGTTATACGAGATACATAAGCACATACTCACATACGTATATACACATGTAAACGCATACGCACATACATACGTACATACGAACGTCACGAGAAAACTCGTTGTAATTAACTCGGGGATCGTCAAAATGGATACTTCGGGTGTCTGTATGTTTCTAGGCATATATCCACGTGTGGTTGGGTCAAAAAAAAAAAAAACCCTCAACATTCATTCGGGGGTGAGCAAAATGTAAATTGAGTCCGATTTTTGATTGAAATTTTTTTCGTGAATGCAATACTTCCTTTTTTGTAAAAGGAAGTAAAAATTGCGGATAAACCACAAAAAGGCTAAAATGAGGGACAAATACAGTAAAAATTGTCCTTCTTTAAAAACTTAGCTGCATTGAGGCATAATACTTTCTGCAAACAGTAAAAATGTTTTGTATTTTCGAACAGCGGAATTTAACATAAAATGGAACAAGTGTTTGTACGTTGAGGAAATCACAAAAAATAAATAAATAAACAACTGAGTTTAAACTAAAAATATTTCGACAAAAAAAAAAAAAAAAAAAAAAAAACACACAATCATTGGTATTTGCTTTTTACGGTAAAATACATGTTTTTTTTATTCTTGATTGACTCTCGGATAATCCCGCCATACGGAAAATCCGCTCGCGGATAGTCGGGAGTTTAATGCATTTTCAACTTTGCAACTTGATTCTCTTTTGCAGTAAGCAGTTTTAAAAATTCAGCTTTTTTTTTTCAAACACGCGCACACCCACACACACGCACACCCAAGCATTTGTCTGATGGCTTTATGATCGAAATTTTAATTTTGAAATAAATTTTAAAACACCTCCATATATATAAAAAAATTTGCAAAGAGTTTTACCCTGCATAGACTATCTAAAATATAGTAAATAACTTCAATTTCTAACTCATTACTGTGCTAAACCACATCAAAAGGATATGCAATTAAGGAATGCCTTTGAATTATTGATGGGTAGTTTTGTTTAGACACGACCTCAGTTATGCGGTTAACTCAAATGTAATTAGTTCAAAAGTGTACAGTCTCTATTTTATTAAAATCTTTGCAACGTCTTATTTTTACCCAATCATGAAAATTAAATGTTAGATTAATTACCTGGACTGCTCTAACTAAATGAATGCCAGATTTATTTAACGAGATATTTCACTAAATGTCTCCAGAGTGTTGCATAGTACTCTTGAAATAATTAAGAATCCTCAAGAGAATGGAACATGTAGCATTTAGTTCCAGGGCAAATTACTTTAATTTCAGCTCATATTGTAGAAACCGAATAATTCTCAGTTATATTTTGCTGGTAATCTATAGAGTTTCTTGATTTTTATTCTCTATTAGTTAAGTTTATTTGACACAGTTCTTGGAAATTCGCATTTTAAGGTTTGGGAGTATTTTTCTATTCCGAAATAGTATATATATAACTATTTTTGCTTCCTTTTACTAAAAAGGAAGTATTGTGTTCGCGAAAAAAATTCCACGCAAAAATCGACCTTAATATCCATTTTGCTCACTTCCAAATGAATGTTGAGTTTATTTTTTCGACTCGACCACACTTGCATAAGTGCCTAAGAACGTACAGACACGCGTAATATCCATTTTGACGATTCCCGAGTTAATTATTACGAGTTTTCACGTGACGTCTGTATGTACGTAAGTATGTATGTATGTGCGTATTTGCGTATGTGCGTATGTGCGTATGAATGTCGCATAACTCAAGAACGGTATGTCCTAGAAAGTTGATATTTGGTACGTAGATTCCTAGTGGGTTCTAGTTGTGCACATCCTCTTTTGGTTGCATTCGAGTGTTTCTAAAGGGGTCTTTTGCCCCTTTTGTGGGGAAATCATTGTTAATTTCGATGTAAACTCAAATGGCGTTATAATTTGTCGGACACTTGGCAATATATCAACAGTCTTTAGGTCGCCAAGTTTTGTCGCCAACTTGGTGACAAATTTAGTGTTTTTTATTTATTTTTTTTTCTATTTATTCGGTTTCAATTTGGCCAATGTTGATGATATTTAGAGAGTAAACTATTGAATCACATTAAAATTGCCAATAATGGGGAAATGACATTAAATTGGAGTTAAAGGAAGTCATGTGATGGACAAATCAGCTCGTTTTTTATTAAAATAACTTCCGTCTAGATATTGTTACTCGATCTTTTGAGCTAAGATTATCTTGTAGCAAATAAAATGCTTACACAAGTTAATATATTTACCAAATTCAATAGCAATTTGCAGACACGTTTTTTACTCCACAAGCATCCTTGTTATAAGTATTTTCGTACATAAATAATGTTTAGCCTTAAAAAGAGGTCTTTTTTGTAAATTCGAAACATGTATCTGAAACTATTTTTTTTTTACTTCATGAAATAGTAATATAACTTCGGTGTTTGCATCATGTTGTAAGTTATAAATATTTTTGAACTCTAAATGATAGAAATCTACTTTAAATGGACTATACGTCTTTAGTACTTTTTTGGGGCATAAAACAATGCTTTGGTACTAAAAATAGATCTTAAAAGAGGAGAAAAAAACTGGATTTGAGGCTAAAAGTAAAGTTTCTATTTGACTCTTATTTTATTTATTTTTATTTTTTAGGTTCAAGCAGATGACGGTTGATCGTCTGTATGTAAATTTAGTTAACTAGGATATTTATTACACGTGAAAATCGAATTGGATGATATCATATGATACTTTAACAGTGTTCTGAAGATGAAACTCAAATTTAATTTATTTCGAATAATATTATTTAAGTTAAATACGGACCAAGGGAAATACCATGTTCTTAAAGTCATCAAAGCAATATCTTTAAACAAAACAGTTGCTCAGAAAGCAATTCAGTAATTTAACGCTTACTTGGGGTATTATACATTTCAGAAGAGTTGGAATTTGCTTTCAATGTTTTGTAATGTTTATATACAGGGTGTATCAGTACAGTGTTTGCTGACTTTAAGGGCAGATGGAGTACACCTAGACGATGTGAAACCACATAGCAATGAATGGTCGAAAACGCTTTACCTGCGCGATAATGACGACACAAATCACCAAAAAAAAAAAAAAAGCAAGACACGAATAATAGAAGAAAACATGTTTATTACCATTAGTACAGCAAAAACTAAGAAAAAAAAACACGAAGGACCCAAAGATCGTCATCAAAGTAGGTGTTCGAAGTTACGACCTCGAGCCGTGATGTATGCCTTGCATCCCCAGCGCATTGAAAATCGAACGTCAAAGCGAGGGCGGCAACAAAAACCGCGTGCGCGCATGCAACGTCATCTGATGCTTCGGTTTACGTAACGACATCTATAGTGCGCACCATACATAAACGTAGAGCCGCTATATAGATAGGCCGACGCATCAGCTTAAGCTTAGCCATTTTGGATCGGATTTTTCATTGTTGCGCTGCTAGGGTTACTATAGCAAAGTTTCGGATTTCAACAAATTTGCCAAAAATAATATTTTATTTAAGAAACAATTCACGTGCCACTAAAAGTTGCTCCCAGCGAACTATGACCAAACGCGATAACTCGCCAGAAAAGACAACCACTCAAACACGCGCTCCGATCCAAAATGGCTAATCTTAAGCTGATGCGTCGGCTCGTATATATATAGGGGCCTTACATAAACGTTACCAGCAGTTTCTTTGCATTAAAAATAATAATAATGTTTTCTCCTCTTATTCGTGTCTTGTCTCGTGCTTTGTGTCGTCACTTTCTCTTCAGGAAAGCGTTTTCGACCATACATTGCTATGTGATTTCCCATCACCTAAGTGTACTCTATCTACCCTGAAAGTCTGTAAACGCTATACTAATACGCTCTGTATATGTGAGGCTTTATATGCATAGGTATATCAATTACGGCATCGTTTAAGTTGTATTTAGATAACTAAAAATACTATTGGGAATATTTTTCTTTATTTTTCTTAATTGTGTGGAGAGCACAAGTAATATATGTTGGGGTTTACATGTTCCAAAATCACCTGAAAAACTGTGGGTTCAATTCGATAGCAAAGCTCAGCTAAATCAGTCAAAACACTGGATTGCAAAGCTCAGCTAAATCAGTCAAAACACTGGGTTGCAAAGCTCAGCTAAATCAGTCAAAACACTGGATAGCAAAGCTCAGTTAAATCAGTCAAAACACTGGATAGTAAAGCTCAGCTAAATCAGTCAAAACACTGGGTTGCAAAGCTCAGCTAAATCAGTCAAAACACTGGGTTGCAAAGCTCAGCTAAATCAGTCAAAACCCTGATCACGAATTTTTCACACGATACAATATGTCATGTATATCATTTTACTGCCAATATAAATAATTGCCAATTAATCACTATCTGCGTACTGTACATATTCCAGTTATGCTTTTAGTCATTTAAGACTTTTTCCACCACACTATAAATCACATTAACAGTACGAAAATAAAATAAAATTTCATGAACAATTAAATCTCTTTCGAGAATTATGAGTCATAAAAACACACTTTACTGTTTCTTTATAATTCCCCCCCCCCCCATAGAAATATGCGTCGTATTATTTTCCCGTTAGTTTCGCGACTGTAGCAATCATCTACAATTAAAAGTTAAACACAAAAAATGAAATACAGCAGTCGCAATTAAAATCCTTGGTTTCAAAATTGAGTTCACTAAGCTAGATTTTTTGACGGCGGAAATAAGAGATTGGAAAAATGATAAAAATGATATTATTTTCTTATCGTAATCACTGGAAGCGAGATAAAGGAAAAAGAATAATTAATAATTAAATAAAATGCTTGTACATCCTTTTAAGCAGAAAAAATGCAATTAATAATTATGTGTGACATTAAACTAATCCTTTAAGTCGTGTTGTTGAGCAGACGCCACAATGTGTTTGCTATATCCATTAATCAGGCTTGTCGTATGCAACAGAAGATAAAAAAAAGCAAGTAAAATGCTTTCGTAAATGTTTCCTGAGGTTACAGCAGCATATTTACCTTGTTCTTCTGACAGAATATTTTATTTTGTTCTGCTTCGGATGGAACATGCCTTAAGCGCACAGCTTAATTGAATCTGGTATGCTTTAAGGAAATGATTTATGAATGAAAAAAAAATCTTTGTTATTTTGGATTTGAATGATGCTTGCATTTCACTGCTTAGGTTTTCCAGATGTGCCTGCTAATTCGTTACTGAGCCTTCTTTTGGTAAAAAATGCGCATTTGATTTTTTTTTTAATTCAGTTAATTATTACCATCGATTTTGAGATATATGTAACAGTAAAGAAAAAGAAAAGAAAAGAAAAAGAAAGAAGAAATAATAGAAAATAATCGCACGTTAATTTAATAAATTTCTAATAACAGGAAACTGATAGTTGATTACTTATTAGGCAATTGAAATGTATTTAGAACACGCCATTTTAAATCAGAATACTGTATTGCATTACACGAAAGCGAAATTTGTTATCTAGTGTTTTTAATTCGTCAAATTAACATTATTTTCTTTTAAATAAAGAAAGTAAACATGGTGGCCACGGTAATTTATTAGGTCCTGTACTGATAAAGATATTCACTAAGAAAAGAAGAAGAAGAGGAAGAAGAAGCAACTTCAGACTTAAACAATTTGTTTTTTTTTTTTTTTGGTATTTTCATCTCAGTTTTTTACTTCCTTTTACAAAAGGGAGTATTGTATTCGCAAAAAAAAAAAAAAAAAACACTCAAAAATCCACTTTAATTTCCATTTTACTCAACCCCGAAAGAATATTGAGTTTTTTTTTTTTTTTTTTTTCGACTCGACCACACGTGGATAAGTGACTAAGAACTTATAGACACGCGAAATATCCATAATGATGATTCCCGAGTTAATTATAACGAATTTTCTCGTGACGTCTGTATGTACGTATGTATGTATTTATGTGCGTATGTATGTCGCAAAACTGAAGAACGGTAAGTCCTAGAAAGTTGAAATTTGGTACGTAGACTCCTAAAGGGGTTTAGTTGTGCACCTTCCCTTTTGGTTGCATTCGGGTGTTTCTAAAGGGGTCTTTTGACCCTTTTGGGGGGGGGGGCGGAATCATTGTTAATTTTGATGTAAACTCAAGTGGTGTTATAATTTGGCGGACACTTGGCGATATATAGCCAGTCTTTTGGTCACCAAGTTTTGTCACCAACTTGTTGTTTTTTTTTTTTTTAATTTGTTTCAATTTGGACACTGTTGATAACATTTAGAGAGTAAACTATTGAATCACAGTAAAATTGCCAATAATGGGGAAATGACATTAAATTGAAGTAAAAGGAAGTCATGTGATATCCACATCAGCTCGTTTCTTTTGTTTTCGCACCGTTAATACATTTGTACTTGTGGACCTAACGTTATTTTGAAAAGCTATAGATAGTTTTCTTTTTCGCGCCAGTCACTAGCCCTCAAAGAATTTTTCTACTGGGCCATGAGGGTTAGTTCATAACAGTTCTTATATGAATATAAACTCATATAAGAATTGGCAATATGAGTGAAAACCAAATGTCTGACCTCAAATCCCCTGTTTCGTGACCCTGGTCGTACTTTTCTTTCACGGAAAACATTTTCAGTTTTCGATGATATCCTTACCTACATGATTTTAGCTAATGTTGTACCTATGGGGAAAAACTTTATGATATAAGAATTTAAGAAAAAGAGAATTATTCATACATTTTAAGTAGATCTTTTTCAATACATTTTCCTTGTCGCTGAAGCACTTAATAGTCGCTCTGTATTACAATTTATCAAAACTAATCTGGTGTGATTAATCAGACTGGCGTGGTATTTTACGAGGAATGTTTTTAAAGTAAATACCATTTTGAAATAAAAAAGAATAGGTACAGATAGAGGAAAGAAATTTATTGCACAAAAATCTACCACCCTTACGCTATTTTTCGACATTGCTCCCATGATTTTCCAAGCATTTGTCATAGCATGGTACTGGTTTTGGTATACCTATTCGTAGAAAGTTGCCGCTTGTGTAGTCAACTATGGGGTAACATGTTCTCTGAGATCATCATTGATGTAGTGCCATCGACCGCCAAGGAAAGACTTTAGATGCCGAAACAAATGAAAGTCGCTGCGAACGAGGTCGGGCAGTTCCGGAGGATGTTCAAAAACTTCCCAGACAAAGCCCTGTAAGAGTCCTCATGGTTGTCTTCGCAGGCGGCAATTTTCTTTGAATAGGGTGTGCAAAAACCTGTACCAAGCTTTGACAAATGCTTGGGAAATCCAAGAGCAATGTCAAAAAACAGCGTAAGTGTGGTAGAGTTTCGTACAATAATATTATCCGTATATTTCTTTGCTCTATCTGTACTTGTTCTTTATTTATTTCAAAACGGTACTTACTTTAAAATCGCGCCTCTTACATGCATTTAAGGATTTTTATGTCAATCGTCGTTGCCCCTTTCCCTCTTTGACTAAATTTTGGCTGCGCTAAGGGTAAACAGCCTACTTTTTTTGTTTCATTTTGTGTGTAAAACAGGTATATTTGTAAAAGATTTAGATAAATCTATAGCCAAATGAAATTTAAGAGGGCCTTTTTTTCTTTGATTCCCCTCCCCACAATCTATATTCAATAAAAACAAGAGTTATTGGCGTAACGAATTGCAAGAAGTGATCAATTCAACATTTTTTCATTTTTGCAAACGTAAAACTGCTTGTATAAATCAGAAGTAGCCAATTCGTGTACCATGATGTACAGCTTTATGAACCATTCTGTTGCGATCTGCCTTTGGGTGATTCAATTTGTTGATCAGAGAGAAGACAGAAAAAACTTAATTTTAAAATATTGCTTTATAATATATTTAGTGAGACATAAAACCTAACCCAAAAGGAAAGACAAAAAAAAAAATATGATTTGGGTAAGGTGTGCGTTAATAAATTCGATTAAAATTAACGCTGGTCAAGTAGAAACTGCGTACAGTAAACTTGTTAACAAGCCCCAGTATAGAAAGTGAAATTCCAAAATGGCGTGCGGAAAAAGAAGGGCAAATATTTCTTTGAATGTTGCTATTGTGATTGTTACAAAATTACTTTAGTTACTTTACAATTCAGCGTTCATTTGTATCTATTAAACATTTTCGCATATTCAGAGAGAGAGAGAAAAAAAATTCATTTAATTCTTGCTTTCTTCTTTTAATTTTATGGAAAATTTGATAACTGTCTTTTGAGCAAAACAAAAAAACCCAGATTATCGTATATAATCGCGAAGGATTTGGAAGTTCTGCCCAATCAATGAAACTATTTTCCATATAATAACAAGTTACATTTTAAAATTTACCTTACATGACAGAGCATTAAACTCATTTGTACATATGTTTCATTTTCACTCTCTTGCGAAACAATACACGGTAATTATATTTTTGTTCTTTTTGTTTGTTTTATTTTTGTCATTTCCAAAAGTAAAATTAACTACATCAGTTAAACTAAGTGTACCGTCGAATGGGTTGACTTTGTGACAGCTGGGATGAGACTGTGCTGCAAAGATTTTGGCATAAGAGTACGAGGTAGGATGCTGTTTGCATTTCTGGTGAAAGGGTTTAAATGTGCTGCGCTCTGTTTTGTCTTTCGCGTAACATAATTTTTCCTCCGTGCATTGATATTAGTAAATATGATGCGGTTCAATCTTATTCCATGTTGCGACAAAGTCATTCCATTAGCATACTTTAGCTCCCATGCATTGATATTGGTAACTATGATGCGGTTCAATCTTATCCCATGTTGCGATTAATAAAAATAATGTATCAAGATGAACTTTCCAAGTACGCCAAGTTTTGTTTTATTAGCCAAGATATTTTCCTTTGTATTCAAGTTAAGTTAAAATGCTAGCTATATATTCATGACTCATTATTTTAAAATAAAAACGTTTATTTACATATGTACACATATATAGTATTTAACATCTTTATAGAGGTAATTCAGTCACGTTAAGGGTGACTGCCATCAAGATACAGCATCGATTAATTCAAGAGTCAAGAAAAAAAAAAACTAAACCGGCATTCAGCCTATTTAAAGGACGCATACCACGTCATTAGATCACGTGATGAATTTACATTAAAATACTTCAACTTCAAGTTTAACTGAAACGAGAAAAAATACATGCAAATTATAAATGCAAATTAAATGTTTAACAACTCCCCCCAGATGAACAGTTGTTCATCAAAAAATATATTTAACAAAATCAAGTAGAACATTAAATTTCTTGTAATATCTTCAACAAGATAATTTAAATCAAGACTTCCAAATTGTAAGTAAACAGGAACTTCCTCTGAAAATAGAAAAATATAACATATTAGTCATGTATAATTTTAAACATTAAACCAAGAGGTTTTTTTTTTTTAAGTCCACAAAAAGTTCACTAATTCTTCAAGTCTCTTATCTCAAGATTATAGAGAAGTTGAACAGGTCTTCTTAATGTGGCATTTCCAGTTTGTATTTTGCAGGATCGAATTTTCCCATCTCTTCCTGGAATTGTTTCAAGAATTTTTCCCATTTTCCAAAAACTTCTTGGCAGATGCTCATCATGAATTAGCACCACATCGTTTACCTTGATATCATGACTTCTGATTTGGTTTGTGTGATGTGCTGACCTTAAATTCAGAAGGTATTCGTTTATCCAACGTTTCCAGAAGTGGTTCAATATTGTTTCGCGCAAGCGTAAACGTTTGAGTAAAATTTCCTTAGTTCCAGGCAAATTTAAATCATTAATTTTAATTACAGGTAAACACATGGCTCGTTTTCCAATCAAAAAGTGGGCAGGCGTAAGGGGCGATGGTTCTTCAAACTCTGAATAAACATAGGTTAAAGGTCGAGAATTGATCATGGCCTCAACTTCTACAAGAAGAGTTTCTAACTCACTCAGAGTTAAAGATGATCTTCCTATGCTTTTACGTAGGCTGGTTTTAACCGAGCGAACCATTCTTTCGTAAAACCCACCCCACCATGCTGCTCGTTCAGCGATATATTTCCAAGTAATTCCAAGAGTGGAGTAAAATTTTTTAACTTCTGGATGGTGGATTGCCTTCCACATTTCCTTCAACTCAATTTCAGCTCTTTTGAAACTTTTTGCATTATCGGAATATATTATAGCACACAAACCTCTTCGAGAAATAAACCTGCGAAAAGCCAATAAAAATTCAGCAGTTGTCATATCCTTGACAAGCTCCAAATGAATTGCTCTAGTAATTGAGCAGGTAAATAATAAAATATAATGCCTATTTTCACTGCCTTTAACGTAAAGGGGTCCAGCGAAATCAAGTCCTGTGACCGAAAAGGGAGGTGATTCGTTGATTCGGTCGCCGGGAAGAGGTGCAATTACTTGTTGCCCAGGACGAATATTAAATTTCTTGCAAATATAACAATTATTAAGAACCGATTTTACACATTGTCTTCCCCTTAGAATCCAAAACTTTTCCCGAGTTTGTACTAAAGTGTCGGCCACTCCTGCATGCAAAACACGTTCGTGAGAGTCTTTTATGACCAAGTTTGTGAAATAATGCTTATCAGGAATTATAATAGGATGTCTCCCATGAAAAGTTAAATTAGATTTTTGCAATCTTCCCCGTACTAAAAGTACACCTTCTTCTGACAATACAGGATTTAGCTGAAAAATGTTCGATTCCTTGGGAATCTTCTTTTTCGCTTTCAAGCACTTTATAACATCATGAAAACTTTCACTTTGAACTGTTTTCACCCAGAAAATTTCTGCGCGTTTTATTTCATCAGCTGAAAGTTCTTCGCGATTTCTTTCCTCAAATTTTACTCTACTGTTATAAATGAATCTGAAGATCCATGCAGTTACACGATAAAGTTTTGTTAAAGAACTGTATTTAGCTATGTTGATAATTGGAACATCATTTTCCTTTAGTACGCAAGACAAAATGTATGTTGATTTTCGAGAAAGTTCGTCAGAAACGTCAATTTGTTTTGCGCGTTTTTTAGCACTTTTCCACTGATCTTCAGGTAGGGATAAGAATTCAGGTCCGTTCCACCATAGTTTAGAACTTATTAAGGTTTTTGCTGAGCAACCTCTTGTAATTAGATCGGAGGGGTTAATTTTGGATTCGCAATGTCCCCATGAATTAGGATCTGATAGACCATGTATTTCCGCAATACGGTTAGATACAAATTGTTTCCATTTTTCTTTTGAGCCCTTTATCCAATGAAGAACAATTTCTGAATCTGTCCAATAAAAAATATTCGACACTAATAAAAAATTCTTAATATAATTTGCAATTCTTGCACCAATGAGTGCCCCCATTAGTTCAAGTCGTGGTAGCGAAATTTTCTTTAGAGGTGCAACCCTCGATTTAGCCAGGACAAAATTGGTTTTGAAACTATCATGCGATGTTTGATACCGCAAATATGCTACTGCACCATACGCCTTTGGATTTGCATCACTAAACACATGCAATTGAATAACAATTTTTCCCGTGATTACTAAAGAATTAAAGTAATGCCTCGAAATTGTCAATTGATTTAGGTCTTCAATTTCTGAAAGCCAAATTTTCCAGTTAGTTTGAAGCTCGCCAGAAAAGTTTTCATCCCAATCCAGTCCCGCTATCCATAATTGTTGCAAGAAACATTTCATACGAATGACAAAAGGTGCTATGAATCCAACTGGATCAAAAATCATAGCTGCAATTCTAAGGACATTTCGTTTAGTACAGTTATCATTTATTTTTGATAACAAATTACGAAAATCTAAACTAAAAGTGTCATTATCGCTATTCCAGATCAACCCTAGTACTTTCAGTGAAGTATTATCAGAATTAAAGTTATCAATACAGTCCTGCTCATTCCACTTAGCTCTAAGTTCTTCTGAATTAGTTTCAAATTTTCTTAAGTTCATTCCCCCTTTGTTCATGATTTCAACAGCTTCTACCGACAACTTAAAAGCTTCTTCAGTAGTATTTGCCCCAAAAAATAAATCATCTACAAATAGTGACGAGTTTAACATGTCAACTGTTTTCTCATGAGATATTTTGTATTTATTTATATGATATTTCACCGTACAAGAGAGAATAAAAGGACTGCAAGTTACGCCGAAAGGACATCTCGCCATATTGTAAGGAACTATATTTTCATGAATATCAAAATTATTATAGTATAGAAATCTTAAATAGTTGCGATCTTCTTCAGCGATAGAAATTTGAAGAAAAGAGTTTTCAATATCGGCAGAAAAGGCAATTTTATGCTCACGAAACTTTAAAATTATGTCTAATACATTTGGGTTTAAATTTGAACCGGGACTTAGACATTCATTTAGAGATAAATATCCAGCTTGTTTGGATGACGCATCAAAAACAATACGCGTTTTTGTAGTAGTTTTATCTTCACGAATTACAGGTCTATGCGGCATGTAATAACAGTCATTATTAACAAATTCCTCAGGACAAAGTTGTATTATACCTTGATCAAATTGATCCCGTAAAATAGAGTTATAATCCTCAAACAATGAATTGTTTTTCAAGAGTTTGTTTTCTAAATTAGAAAACCTTACTTTGGCTACTTCCAAATTATTTCCAAGTAACTCACGAGAATCCTTCCATAATAAACGTGCTTCATAACGACCGTTTACAAATTTCAAATTTGCTTGAAATTCTTTTACTGCATCAAGATTAGCAGTGTTACCTTCATTTTTTTCAATACCAAGAGATTCCAAATCCCAAAATGATTTTAGCTGGGTGTTTATATTTCCAACTGAAACCCTTAAACAATTCACGTCCCTCTTATTTGAATCAGTTCTTCCCTGCACTGTATGACCAAATATAGCTTCCACTACATACAATTCTTTTGTGAAATTTTCGACAATTCCCTTTTGAATTTTCCATAAGAAATCAGAGCCTAATAATACATTTATTTCAGATTCAAGACCTACATCTGATGGCGTATATCCGCTTTTTCTCATGGTTTCTATAATTTCAAATGCTACAGGTTTTACTTTTGCCCCGGTAATTTCAGGTACTACAAGAGCTTCTATTTTAATAGAATTGCATGGTTGTACAATACTATTAAGTTCAAGAACAACCACATCATAACAAGATTCATAAGGTTGTCTTTGCCCAAAAGGGTAAATCAACAAGTTTTCTTTCCTAATAGATTTCAATTTAAGTTCTTTCACTAAGGAACTTTTCACGAAACACCTTTCAGACCCGCTATCGCAAAGAACCCTCGCTAGAATGCATCTATTTCCAGTAGAGACAGAAACACAAAGAGTTTGTAAAAGCGTAGATTTATTCTGTTTAAATCTTTGCTCCGACATCATAGACACAATTGCACCAATTTTATCTTTCTCAAGATTTTGTTCTTTAATTTCTTTAAAGCAAAATAAATAATTATGATCACGACTTTCACATTTTGAACAAGGAATAAGCTTTGATTTGCAATTTGATGACAAATGAGATTTTAAAAAGCACTTATAGCAACGTCCTTCCTTTTTTAATTTATATCTTTTTTGTTCATCAGAGAATTTTGTGCAATTTATTCCTGTGTGTTCGGAAGCTCTGCAAAATATGCAGAATTGCTTTACCGTTGTATTTAATGCAGCAGCCGAAGGCATACGCTTACTTTGAGAGAAATTAGTATGCTTGTTTTGAGAATTTTCGTTTGACGAGTTGTTTATTATACTAGTAGCTTCGCGACATCGTAGTTCATCTTTAATAAACGTGATTAACTCTGTAACTTCTGTATCTTTATCTGGGTCCCGTTTTCTATGAAAATCTAGAATTAAATTTTCCGGCAACAGTTTTAGCAAAATAGGCAATAACAAATGTCCGTATGAGCCCGACGTAACACCCATTGCTTCAAGATTTCTGACACTCACTTCTACACTATCATAAAGTTTTCTTAAACCTTTAACATTATTAGCAGATTTCACCCCTTCAAGATTAAGAATTTTGTTCATATGGCAACTGATAATGTTTTCGCGTCTTCCGTACCGTTCTTGAAGCAATTTTAAACATACTTTATAATTTTTATCATTTAGTTGAAATCCCGCAACAACATTATATGCAGGTCCTGATAGCAATGATTTTAAATACTGAAACTTCTCGATTTCAGTTAAAGATTCGTTTGAATCAATGGCATTGGAAAATGTATTAAAAAACTCAAGAAATTGGCTCGAATCTCCACTAAATTTTTCTATTTGTAACTTAGGCAGTTTTACTGCTGAAAATCTTTTATTTTCTAACACTGATTCATTAATGGCATTTTCTACTTTAAGGTCTTCATTTACGTTACGTTTTCTCAGTGTATTCTTAAGCTTAAATTTTAGACTTAAGATTTTGTCAGAATATTCTTCAACATTGGTTATTTCTTTTTCATACTCTGCTTTATCAGTAATTAGATCATCTATTGCGGAATCTAATTCTTTTAATAGCTTTTCTTTTTCAATTAAGATATCCAGTGATTCGCTTATCGAATCAAAATCCGCAACTTCAGCGATATCTTTTAGTAACTTCTCAGATTTTGTAATTAATTTAGTTACTGCAGTTCGCACAGTTGCTCTTTTATTTTTTAGTTTTTCTATAGCATCCATATTTAATTTTTCTTTAACACTCATATTTATAGCCAAAGTTGCTTCAAAACTTAATTCTTAATTTTGCATAGTTCAAGAGTTAGCAATAAAGAAAAAGGTACAGCTTACCTTTATTTCAAGTCCAACCGTGGGTTTCGGCACCAACATTAATAAAAATAATGTATCAAGATGAACTTTCCAAGTACGCCAAGTTTTGTTTTATTAGCCAAGATATTTTCCTTTGTATTCAAGTTAAGTTAAAATGCTAGCTATATATTCATGACTCATTATTTTAAAATAAAAACGTTTATTTACATATGTACACATATATAGTATTTAACATCTTTATAGAGGTAATTCAGTCACGTTAAGGGTGACTGCCATCAAGATACAGCATCGATTAATTCAAGAGTCAAGAAAAAAAAAAACTAAACCGGCATTCAGCCTATTTAAAGGACGCATACCACGTCATTAGATCACGTGATGAATTTACATTAAAATACTTCAACTTCAAGTTTAACTGAAACGAGAAAAAATACATGCAAATTATAAATGCAAATTAAATGTTTAACAGCGATAAAGTCATTCCATTAACATAATTTAGCTTCCATGCATTGATATTGGTAAATATGATGGGGCTCAATCTTATTTCATGTTGCGACAAAGTCACCGCATTAACATAATTTAGCTTCCATGCATTGATATTGGTAAATATGATGCGACTCAATCTTATCCCATGTTGCGACAAAGTCATTCCATTAACATAATTTATTTTCCATGTATTGATATTGGTAAATATGATGCGGCTCAATCTTATCCCATGTTGCGACAAAATCACCCCATTTGAAAGGTTTAAATCAAATTAGTTTTAAGTTAAATTGATAATATTGAATACATCACATATTTTTTGTTTTAAAAGTTTACAAGTGCTTGTTGTATTAGGCTATAAATCAATTCAGAGTAACATTTTTGAAAAATAACATATTACTTTTAGTCCTAAAATGCATGACTTAAAAAAGGAAATGGAATTTTGGAGCTGAAATATTTAACATATATTTGTGAGATTCAAAAGCGTTAAAATGTACAAAGTCAGCATTATTTAGTCATTTAAAAACATATAGCTGCGCAATTTTTAAAATTATACTTGAAAAAAGCGTCTAAGTTGTCTGGTCCGTTTACAGTTATTTTGCCAATAAAGTTCTTTAAAACATGTTTATTTTTTCAAGTTTAAAAATAATTCGAGATTACTTTGTATGCGAGCTGCATGAATAACATTATCAAAGACTTATTTATTAAGGTTTCAATATTTATTTTATTGATCACTGAATCATCAATCGTTTTAGTTTTTACGTTTACTATGCGCAAAAGTTGTTAAAAAAATTTTAGAGTAATTGTATGAATATTTCTTCGATTTTTGAATGCATTACGACAGGCTCATTTAAAGTTGCAAAAAATCTACCGCAACTTGATCTTTTATATAAAAATAGTTAAAACAGAAATTGTGCAGTGGGAATAAGTGGGTGAAGAATACGAAAATTTGGCAGATATTAAAACGGCAACAGAATTATATCAACACAAAAACTTATTTTTCTGTTATTCGTTCCAGATGTATACGATACGGGTTTATGTTTCAGAAAAAAATCTGAAAAAACTTCACTCTTCCCATTCTCTGGAGTTATCAATGCTTCACAGTATGACGACCATCTTTGAAAATTGTTTCTTCGATGAATCTCCAAACGCATAATATAGTTATCCGTATGAAGGAGCTTCCGCTTCCAAAATTACAATTGGTCAATATTTTCTTAAGCAATAGAATCGAAAAATCAATACTATAACTTTATTCTTGAAAAATAGCTTAAGACTTTTTTTGATCTAGAAGTAAGGAATGCTGAAGAAACCATTGTAAAAAAAAAAAAACTTTGGCTAGTTTAGTTTTTGGTCTTGACACCGCTTCTTTCAAGCAACCCGTGTTTTGTATTCTTTCCAAACGAATTTCTAGTAGACGTAAATATTCGATGCATTCTAATACTATACATAATAACTCGTAATAATTTTTAGGGAGTTTAAAAATGCTTCTCGGTTTATTCTTAATTCAGTTTGTAACCTTCCCCTCTCCTTGAAATTTTAGCGCTTTTTTTTTTTACTTCCTTTTACAGAAAAGAAAGTATTCGCGAAAAAATTTTCACTCAAAAAACCTTAATTTCCATTTTGCTCACCCCCGAATGAATGTTGAAGTTTTTTTTCGACTCGACCGCACGAGCATAAGTGCCTAAGAACGTACAGACACGCGAAATATCCATTTTGACAATTCCTGAGTTAGTTTCAACGAGTTTTCTCGTGACGTCTGTATGTACGTATGTATGTGCGTATATACGTATGTGCGTCGCTTAACTCAAGAACGGTAAGTCCTAGAAAGTTGAAATTTGGTAAGTAGACTCCTATTATGGGTCTAATTGTGCACCTCCCTTTTTGGTTGCACTCGGGTGTTTCCAAAGGGGGGCTTTTTCCCCTTTTTGGGGGGAAATCATTGTTAGTTTCGATGTAAACTCAAGTGGTGTTTCAATTTGGCGGACACTTGGCGATATATCGCCAGTCTTTTGGTCGCCAAGTTTTGTCGCCAACTTGGCAACAAATTTGAGGAATTTTTTTCTTTTTTTAAAGAAAAATGTGGTTACAATTTGGCCACTGTTGGTGATATTTAGAGAGTAAACTATTGAATTACATTAAAATTACCAATAATGGGAGAATGACATTAAATTTGAGTAAAAGGAAATCATGTGAGGCACACATCAGCTCGTTTTCTTTTAAAATTTTAATTTTGATTTTTTAAAAATATCTCCTGTAGCGAAATCATTTATAAAATGCTTTACTTAAGGAAGAAAAGTACTCTGATATCGTATGATATTCAGCCCTCCTATTGGCCGGAGCGATTCATTTTACGTAGTCCGTTCAATAAGCAATAAGAGTAATTTTACTGCCGTGAAATCACCCATCGGAATGTTAATTTTTGTGGCATGAAAAATGTCTGTATAAACAAAAGCTACCGATAGTTGGCACGTACAGACTCATGTTCCTGAATATTACGTGATTGAATTGAAGGTGGCGAGCGCCTACAAGACGCAGTCAATTGTCAAAGTTTTAGTGTGAGGGACTGCCCCTATTTCAGAACTGATGACGTACTGTCTGACCACGGATTGTATGGAAAGACAAACATCCGTTTTACAGACGGAAATGGACGAATCTGTTATTTTTTAGCGATGCCAGCTTTTACAGAAGTCTCATTCAAGTGAGCGGAATACCGGCATCAAATTTTTAATTTTCCTCCTCATTCAGATAGATTCGTCTTATCTGGACGTTTGAAACTTCCATACAATCCGTGGTTGGACAGTACTGAACATGCTTCTATTTCTGAAAACAAATTAATTTCGTAGCTGGAGTCAGCAAATAGTGCAATCTCAAAATGATCTCCAGGTTCCCTCCCAGTCAATGTGATGGTAGATGGCATTGAAGTTATTATTGACATGATCCAGACTCGAAGTCGTATAAAACAGTTTAAACCACAAAAAAACGGGGCGTCCATGATCTATTTTATTCAACCATTTGAAATCTCAGATAGTGTTTATTGGCAACTTTGATGGAATTCTTGTGTTGGTAGTGTTCATGAATTTGCCTCAAATAAGTCTTTCAAGACAGTCCCTTTTTCAGCCTAATAAATTTTATAATAATAATAATAGTAATAGTAATAGTAATAGTAATAGTAATAGTAATAATAATAATAATAATAATAATAATAATAATAATAATTATTATTATTATTATTATTACTATAATAATTATAATAATTATAATAATAAAACATTTGTTTCAAATGAACGACAAAATCCATTTTGTGGCATATTGACAGACTGAAATCATCTAAATGGCATCCATACATATTTTACCAAACACTTCTAGGATCATTTGTCTACCAAAAAAAAAAATCAATCAAATGCTTCAAAAAACAGTATTTGCATATTATGATACATTTAAGCAATGATATCTCAAAACAAAAGAACCAAGTTCACATTTTTTATGATTTTTTTTTTTTTTTTGAATTTCTTCAGGTAGGGTTACTTAAATTTGGTTAAATTTCTCAAAAAGAAAAATTCTTGTTTATCATTAAAATGAGTTCGATTGCATTTCTGTTTTTACTGTTTATGTTTATTTTAAAAACAAAGCTTGATTAAAATAACCTACTGTTCTTATTTTAAGCCACACATCTTAATTTATTAATTACTAGCGGTACCCGTACGGCTTTGCCCATAGTAGAAAATTAAGAGGTCATTTGGTTCGCCTGTGTATTTACAAATAATGGATGATGAATTTCCCGCCAATTTGCTATGTGCATTTGCTCGCCTGTGTGTTCCACGTTATGATAATTTTCTCGTCCACCAGGTTATGTTAATTTGCACTTGTCTACGTTAAAATAATTGCTCGGTAAAATTTTCTTGAAATTGCAGTAGAAAAAGAACAAATCGAATTTTCGAAAAATCGCTTCGAGGTGCACACCCCCCATAAACCAATTGTGTGCCAAATTTTATGAAAAATCGGACGAACTGTCTAGGCGCTATACGCGTAACAGACATCCAGAGATCCAGACTTTCAGCTTTATTATTAGTAACTAGTGGCACCCGCACGACTTTGCCCGTAGTACAAAATTCAAAGGTCATTTGGTTTGCCTATATATTTACACATAATGGATGATGAATTTCTCGCTAATTTGCTATGCTTGCCCGTACTAAGGTTCCACGATATGATAATTTGGTAATTTACTCGCCCACGTTTTGATAATTTGCTCGGTGAAAAGTTCTTAAAACTAGAATAGAAAAACAACAAAATCGAATTTTTAAAAAATCGCTTCGAAGTGCACACTCCCTTGCCATAAATTAATTCTGTGCCAAATTTCAGGAAATTCGGCAGAACTGTCTAGGCGCTACGCGCGTCACAGAGATCCAGATATCCAGACAGAGATCCAGACATCTAGGCAGACAGAGAGGCTTTCAACTTTATTATGAGTAAAGATAAAGATGAATACATTTACAAGTATTATTCAATGACACTGATACTCTGTTTATCAAAAATATGAAACCTAAACTTCTGGTTCGATATCGAAAACTTTTAACCCCTAACCAATATATTTAAAATAGATACAAATGTAAGCCAATGCTAATACCTCATACTTCCTCATTTGATCCTTCCCTTTACTTCCCTCATCCAATGACCTCATACTTTAGTCATTTGTATATATGAAATGTACCAACATATATCTTTTAAAGTTCATTCCATAGATTACGAAATGACTTCTACATGTTAATTGACTTAATATCCCCCCCCTAAAAATTTAAAAGTAAGTGTAATACGTATGTTCACAATCTTTTTTTTTTTTTTTTGTTTTTTAATGACAACCAAGAATATTTTAATTAACTGCTTTTTCTAAACTTTACAATATCGAGATTCTCTATGAAGATTCTTTCCTGGACACATCATCAAATATAATTTTTATCGGCATGAAGAAATATCCGCGTTCCGAATTACAATAAGTCAATATTTCCTTAAGCAATGGTATTGAAAAATCAATATTATCTTTTTCCTTTCTGAAAAGATTCCAGATTTCGTATCGTAGATCTTGAATGATATTTTTTAGAAGTACAAAATGCTGCCGAAGCCATTGAAAATAGAAGATAAATTTTAATTTGCATTCTTTATTCTTATTTAAAGCACTGCTAACAAAGGTAAGCAATAAAAATAAGACATGAATAAAAATAAAGCATCATAAAAAAATGAACAATACGAATGAAAAGTGGTGATAAATTAATGCAGTTGACTCCCACTACAACGCGATTCAACTTACGCGAAATGGCTATAACGCGAATTTTCCACGAGTAACGAATTTTAGAGCTGACGCGAGCGAATTCCTCGTCCACAGCACGAATTTCTTTGGAAGGAAGTAGTGGCTTCGTTATTGACAACTAAATATATATTTTGTGAATGTTATTACATCTCATTAGCATCACACTGACCATCGAAAGTTCCCACATCAAACGAGTCTAGGCATCACGTTGTTAGTGCATAAAAAAATCGCTCAGCAGCTTTCTTTTTTTACATTCTAAACATTAAAGTTGATGAAATATAGTGGCACCTTAGTGAGCTGTTTCATCTAAAGTTTATGAAGATGGGGGGAGGGGGGAAAATAAAGTTTCTGAAAATAAAAAGATTAAGATTCTCGATATTCTTGGACAACTACCAAACGTTGACGATAGCAACGCAATAACTATGAGTGAATCTTCCATACATACAGTTAAAAGTCAAAACAAAATGATATCCGTATAAGTTCAGAACTTAGTTTCAATGTTAAAGCTTGCAGAGTCTGAGTAAAGTATATGAAAATGGAAGCTGCTCTTGCATTGTGGATCAAAGAGATTGGGAAGAGGGGCTTGTTGCCATAAATGGAAACGTTATAAAAAAAAAGGTGAAGCACCCGACTTTTAAAATCTGATACGGTCTGACGATCTGATTACGCAGCATAAATCTTCATCATCTTCATTTTTTAACTCATAAATATTATTACTGTATCTACTGTACAGTACTATTATAGTGCAGCATTTTATTATTATTACATACTGTACGTACCGTGTTGTTTTATTTTATCAATCATTCTATTTGTGCATTTTAACTATTTTATGTTGAATAAAACAGCTTTTTTTATTTTTTAAATATAGTAAAAGTTGAGTTTTTTTATGTAAGAAACTATAATGTATAGTTGAGGAATGCTTTAAATCAGTTTGAGAGGTGCTTACAAATGTCTAAAAAATTTGGTATGTTTCTAAAAAATGTTTATGCATACATTTTTCCACTACGTGAAATTTCGACTTACGCGAGGAGTCTTGGAACGCATCCCTCGCGTAAGTCGGGATTCGACTGTAAAGCATTACACATTTATTACAAGTTTCATTCAAAGGAATAATCCCTCCGAATTATGCTTTTATTTTTTTCTTGACCGCTTGTAAAATAGTTTTTTTCAAGGGATATGATGGAAGTGCAAGTAATTTCCTTCGTTTTTATCCTTCCCTTGTAGCAGCAGGGACAGAAAAGATATGTGAACAATTTTGCTTGAAAAGTGCGTGAACAATTTTGCTTAAAGTTGTTGATGCTTTAAAAAAAATTAAAATTAAAGTTTTGACGTTGCGTTATCGATACGATGTGCTTATTATTATTTTCATTTCATTTGCAGTTAATCGTATTTTACAACAACCTTATATAGGGTAAATCGCCCTGTGAATTATTATCTCGTGTTTTTATGGAAAAATAAGGTTTTAAAACATTTTTCTTAAATGAATTGACAGTAGTAACTCCCTTCTACCCTTTTCCAGGGAAAAAACGACTAGAAAGCGTTGTGTTTGTCTACTGTTTGGGAAGTTCATTTACTAGGTCGGGGCACATTTTTTCATTTCAACACCTTAAAATGCCAAGAGATAAAACCATAAAAATTTCCACATTTAAAAAGAAAGTACATTCATTATTTAATGCGTTTTTACTGTCATGGGGCTGATACTACAATTTTTGAAAATAAAAATGCGCGTAAGTGTTCATGCACTGATCGGACTTCCCTATGCCCCCGTTTTAAACGTTTTTATCAAATTCAGAGTAATAACAAGGCTTACGCGCAATTGGTGATGGTTTCTCTTTCAATCAGAAGTGGTTCGAATGTTTCATACCTATGCTGTTGCCCTTTTTCAACACACAACAAAGGATTTCTAGTTTGCCCTTTGAGTCTGCTTTCGCGACTAAATATATTTTTATTGCAGCAGATTTTAAATTCTTATGAAAAAGTTCACGGTTTTCATTGTTCTAGTCGATATTTTTAACTAAAAATAATGCCTAGACACCAAATCGTTCCAACTTGTTTTCAATAGAATAATTTTAATTATCGCAAAGACGGCAAATCCCACCAACCTCCTTACGCTATTACTTACATTTGTAATGACATCAAAACTTGCATTTTCTTATTATACTTCTCCTTTTCATTATTAGAGTCTAGTATTACCTTCAATATGCAATATATTGCTTGTAGTTCTGCCTAATACACGGTTTATGGGAGGTATTTTACTGTTAATTACACAACTTATTTGTATTGTTGAATGCATGTACTATTTTGCCCCGTAAACGATATCCTAGTCACCAAAAAATACAAGCAAGCAACTACTTTTTATATGCCTTTTTTTTAATGAACATATTTATTTTTTGTAGGGGAACGGAAAATAGAAAAAAAATTCTCCTTAATAATTTCAAAATTTTTTCTTTTCAACTAAAATATAAATCAATAAAAATATTGTTGTTTTTAAATAAAATCTCAATCAATAAAAATATTGTTTTTTTTTAATAAAAACCTTCGAGATATTAGAAAGTTAACTTTTTCTACAAGTGGCATCCAGAACCTTAAATCTTCGATGAATCCTGAATAAAAGAAATATTTGAGAAAATTACAATCAGCAAATCGCATCATTTTTAATTTTAAGGTTAAATCTTAAATCAAACGCAAAACAAAAGAAAACTTAAGCATAAATAGTATTATTTTATTTTGCGAAAAAAGTATAAAGCCTTAATTTCATAAAAGAAAGAATTTTATGAAAGGAAAATTAAGATAAAAAAAGCAACTCATTTGATAATGGTTTTCTTTTTCTTTTTTCTCCTTTTTTTAAAACTTTTTTTGACAAATTTAAATGTAATTCCTCTTTGAAATCTAATTTAGGCTTGTCTTTTTGTAAACGTATCATTTAATGAATTTAGTTATACCTCACTTTGATATACAAAATTTGTGTTTTAAGACTTTCAAATGTAAAATCATTTAAATGACTAAGTACGATTAAAAACAATAAGAAAATAAAAAAATTGTCATTTTTTCCTACAATTTGTTTTAACGTGATTTAGAATGTTATAGTGTTATAACATTTAGTTTATTTTTCTGACTTTGTGTGAAGAAAATTATTGAATTCCATACGCGTGCCAGAAAACCAAGGTTTATATCGCGAATAAATCAATCTAAAAATTAAATTGTATGCAATATTCCGAGATAAATACGTATTATTTTTATTTTAGTTTCGCTCCATAAAATGATGCATTTACAGAGTTGTATCGGAATAAAGAGGAATGCTGTAGCCGCATTTTCTAGCCTTCAAAGAATCATTAGAAGCAATCATTTTTATGTTGCAGATAAATGAAAAATGAATTATAGTATAATCATTGTGTAAGATTTAAACAGAAAGACATAGGATATGGTTTCCACTTTAAAATAATAAACATGGTAGAGGAATGTGGGGCAAAATGAAGTAGTCAAGATTATGAGCTTTTTTCAAAATTTACAAATTGGATATTTGTTCTGGAAATTACCGTAGATAAAGAAAGAACAATATATTTTATAATTTTTTTTTGAAGCATTAGTTTTTGTTTTTGGTAGTAAATCAGTACTTTGAAAAAAAGGTGGAAAATTGTCCTCTTTTTTTCGTGGTGCAAAGTGAAAAATGAAATATTTTTAAAATGAAGTATTTCTTATGCAGTTATTAAAAATATTTTTTATCGAATGAATGTGCAAATAAAAAATGAATCAGCAAATGAAAAGAAAATGAAACAATTGACTAATCAATAAATTAATTCATTAATTAATTAATTTGTGAAAAAAAATAAATGAGTAAATAAAACAGTGAATGGATATGAAAGTAAGAGAATGAATGAATAAAAATGGGCTATTATTAAATGAAGGAATAAATTAAATTATAAATATATGAATAAGTAAGTGGTTTGACAAAGGATTGAATACGTAAAAAATTTCACTTTGCCCTGCATGCACTTGACTAACTGCACAAAGCATTTAAAATACAAACAGGCATGATATTAAACAAATAAATACTGCATAGAATATTAGTAGGTCTCAATTGATATGTAAAACGTTAATAACAATAAATTTATTATTTAGAAATAACAAAAAAAAAAAAAAAGACTTACAATTAGGGATTGCAATACCGGACCAAAAATGCAATACTGATATTCTGTATTTTTTTAACGTGATACTGGAATGCTGGTATTAATACCGGTATTAGAAATTTCAAAAGAGACAGTCAAAAACATAATGTTTCGTTGCCATACTTCATTATTTCGTTTAAAAAGTGCATTGTTTACTTATTGTGAACAAATATAAAATAAAGGAACAAATAACGTAACAAAAAATCAATAATAGCAAAAACACTACATGCTTATTTTTACTACTAGTTGTAACCGCGCGGTTTTGTCCGTAGTAAAAAATTAAAAGATCATTTGGTTCGCCTGTATATTTACAAATAATGGATGACGAATTTCTCGCCAATTGGCTATGTTCATTCGCTCTCCCATTCCACGTCATGATAATTTCGGAATTTACTCGTCCATCTTAAGATAATTTTGCTCCGGAAAATGTTTTTAAAATTAAAATAGAAAAAAAATCGAATTAAAAAAAAATCGTTTAGAGGTGCACACCCCTATGCTACAAACCAACGTTGTGCCAAATTTCTTGAAAATCGGCCGAACGGTTTAAGCGCTATGCGCGTCACAGAGATCCAGACATCCAGACATCCTGACAGAGGGACTTTGAGCTTTATTTTTAGTAAAGAATCCTAGAATCCATTGCAGTGAACGAACTTCCTGCAGTTGAATATATTCTTTCTGAATTTACGTAGGCCGGTGGTACTCTTAAAAATGTGCGTCACACCTCCTGTTGTTGCCTAAAGGTCTTTCTCCTTTAAAGAATTCGGTCTTTTAACTTGTTGGCTTTGAAAAAAAATCACTTTTTTGAATATGGATGTTTCTTTTGTTCTGTGGGTAGCTATTTTTTATCGTTATTATTCACAGCTAATGGTAACTGTTTGTCGAGAGACTTTTTTTTTTTTCAGTATTAACATTAGCTTCGGTGATTTCCTCTTTGTCAGAACACGCTTGTGTTTGCTTTTTATTAACTTTTGGATTGAAATTTACAAAGAATTTGATCTTCTTTATTTACTTATTGTTTCGTTTTCTTTTCGAAATTCTTTACAAGTATGTAACTATCTGAAAATATGTTCCAACTTATCATGCCTTTTTTCTTTGCAAATAATTAGAGCGTTATAAATACAATCTTGCTTAGTGTAAAACTGAATAGTGAGACAGAACAGCACACTAATACCGATGGCAACAAGTTTCTGTTTGTTACACAAGAAAAAGTTTTTCTCTAAATTCAGTACAGTCGAGCCATTTTTTTTTATAATATCATAAAGAATAATTAAAAGTGATTGTTGGAACAAACTTCTCATAGCATTTTATACATTTAAAACTAATTTTAAATTTAAAACTCTTTAATTACAAACTATTTATTATTTTTAGCTAATACCGAACATACCGGTATTCTACCCAACAAATATCGGTATTACGACATTGCGAAATAGCTCCAAATACTGGTATTCGGTATTCCGGTATACCGGTAGTTTAATCACTACTTAAAACAAAGTATTACAATATTAGTATCAATTTTGGAAAATTGCTTGTATTATCATATTCTTTGATTTTTCTTGACTGGAATAGATTAAACTAGCTGCGTTGCCCGGCTTTGCCCGGTCCACCTTTAAAAAAAAAATGTGTCAAGTGACGTATATTCAACAATCAGACGTAAAAAAAATTTAAAAAAATTAATTTGAATTTTGACATCTTGAATTCAAATTATGTTTTTCGCAATCACGAGTGTGTGTATGTAGGCATGTGTGTTTGTGTGAGTGGGGGGGGTGTTTGTGTGTACGGGTTATGTGTATGAGTGTTTGTCTGTGTGCTGGCATAAGTGTGTGGGTAGTTGTGTGTATGAATGTGTGTGTTGGGGGTATGTGTACGTGTGTGTAGGAATATGTGTTTGTGTCTGTGTGCAGGCAGGAATGTGTGGGTAGTTGTGTGTATGTGTGTGTATGTATGCGTGTGTGTATGTGTTTGTGTGTATGTGTTTGTGTGTGTAGGTGTATGTGTGTATAGGTGTATGTGTGTATAGGTGTATGTGTATGTGCGCGTGTGTGTATGTAGTTGTGTATGTATGCGCGTGTGTGTAGGACATGGATGCAACCTGGAGACGGCTTTCGCTATAGGAGCAGCATCGTGAGGAGCCGGTCCACAGTAATGGTGCGAAGGGTGGCGGTGGGAAAATAAAATGATAGGACATCAAAAACAGTCAAATGAAAGCAATAAGCAATAGTGATTGCTCAAAAAAAAAAAAAACATCATGATTTGAATTCCAAACAATGACGACAGATATTAAAAGAATTTTAAGAAATGGAATCCAGGAAGATGGATTTAAAATACGTAACCATGGAAACACAAAATAAAATAAGTTTAAGGAATTAAATGCGAAAGAAAATGGTTCACAATTTGAATCGAATCGAGATTTCTTAAACTTGATTTAAAAAGGCTTGTAACTTTTTTTCCTTTCAAGATAAAAGTTTATTTTTTCGACCATAGGTCGCGTTAAATCTGGAGCAAAAAAGATCGCTTTTTCCAATGGCGTCAAAAAGAAAGCTGTGGGACAATTTCTTCACTTTTTATTGATTTATTTAATGAAGGAAGTAGTGACTAAATTTCAGCTAAGCCTAAAAAAATTGGAGCTAAAAACGCAAATAATTCCCGCCGCAATTAAGTTAGAGCATAAGAACAAATTGCGTAGAACGCGCAAAATTCTTCCCTTTCCAACGATATATAATATTACTAATAGCGAGTAATTTTTCACCCCCATATGTGGGAATTTATGTGAAAATTGGACCTAAATTGGAATAAAAAAAGAAGTATTCATCGAATTGTTTTCGAACTGGTCTGGAAACCTTCTCAGGACTTAAAGGAACAAACTGTGAAAATTTCAGTGCAATCGGCCGGGCAGTTCTCGAGTTTTGCGAGTTCAAACACACAGACGCTTTTTGGAGACTTCATTTTATACTATGCAGAGATGTGTAACTACATTGTAAAAATATTACCAGATACTAGGTAACGCTAAAAGCAGAGTAAATATTTCACCATTTCACTTTGCCCCATATTTCCATCATCGACGATAAAGTATATACTTTTTAAATGATATTTGAATTTAATGATATCAATACAATAAGTTACTAATGCATGACAAGAACAGATAAATTGATGCCCTATATGAAAAATCTAAAACATTTTTTTTTAATTCTAATTAGAAATCATAGCTGTTTATTAAATGTAATCATAACATACTACAATCTTTGCCTACAGAAAAAATAATGAATTACTAAATACTCTTAGACAATCAAAACAGGAAACGGAATTTATAAATAACTAGTGGTACCCGCCCGTTATAGAAAAACTAAAAGGTCTTTTGGTTCGCCTGCATATTTACAAATAATGTATGGGGAATTTTCTCGCCAATTGGCTTGTACCCATGTTACGGTTCCACGTTATGATGATTTCGTATCTCGCCAATTGGCTTGTGCCCATGTTACGGTTCAACGTGATGACCATTTCGTAATTTACTCGTCCATCTTATGATAGTTTTGCTCTTAAAATTGGAATAGAAAAAGAACCACATTGAATTTTCGAAAAATCGCATCGAGGTGCACACCCCCATGCTACGGACTAACTCTGTGCCAAATTTCATGAAAATCGGCCGAACGGTCTAGGCGCTATGCGCGTCACAGAAATCCAGACATCCTACAGACATCCAGACATCCTCCGGACATCCAGACAGAGAGAGTTTCAGCTTTATTATTAGTAAAGAAGAAAAACTGCCGGTTATATGTTTTACAAATTGCGCCAGCTTGAATTTGCATTTTCTGCTTTCTGCATAGCTCCAGATTTGTTCATATGCGATTTTTTGTATAGATTTTTGTGTTCGTATTGAAGAAAAATGTAACGAGTAAAAATGATTGATAGTATAGTTTGCAAAATCTCTAAACTTTTCTTTAAACTTTTAAATAATTTGACAATGATAAGAAGTAGTCTCTGAGTAACTGGGTGTCTTTTACAGCGAAAGGTAATATCGTTAAAGAACCAAAAGCTATAATGATTTTTTCTACATTTCTTTATGCTTTTCTTTGGGGGGGGGGGATTTTCCACATTTAAAAGTTAAATTTAAAAAATAAAACATTTACAAGAAAAATGTTAATTTACTGCATGAAAACAATTTTCACTGCCCTGAAAAAGAAATTTTACATACTAAATATGTAGGCATGCATAAATTCCTTTTGTGGCTACTTATATGCATTTAAGTACCCTAATGCACGTTATTTCCTTGTCTTTACTAATTAAAGCTGAAAGTCTCTCTGTCCGGATCTCTCTCTGTCTGTCAGGATCTCTCTATGTCCGGATCTCTGTCTGTCAGGATCTCTCTATGTCAGGATCTCTCTATGTCCGGATCTCTGTCTGTCAGGATCTCTCTATGTCCAGATCTCTGTCTGTCAGGATATCTGTGACGCGCATAGAGCCTAGACCGTTCGGCCGATTTTCATGAAATTTGGCACAAATTTCGTTTGTAGCATGGGGCTGTGCACCTCGAAGCGATTTTTCGAAAATTCGATTTTGTTCTTTTTCTATTCCAATTTTAAGCACAAAATAATCATAAGATGGACGAGTAAATTACGAAATTATCATAACGTGGAACCGTAACATGGGCACAAGCCAATTGGCGAGAAAATTCACCATACATTATTCGTAAATATACAGACAACCAAAAGACCTTTTAATTTTTCTATTACGGGCAAAGCCGTGCTAGTACCACTAGTTTTAAATCAAACGGATTAGTAAAAGTTCAAATTTTACTATCACAATTTCTGAAATTTTCTTTTAAAGAGTAAAAGGTAATAATTTTCAATTGAAAAACTTCATGAACACAAGACATCATAAAATGATCTGGAGATCATTTATAAAACTGTCACTAACCATAATCAATCTTCATTCTATTTATTATTCTCAAGTATATTTTTTAAATTTCAATTAGCGATAGAAAATGAAATTGCCGAAAACAAAACAACATACAGAAGAGTGATTGAAGTTTTTGGAATGAATCCAATACGACTTTTCGTTGGAAATAAAAAATGGCGAGCAAAAGTTGAAACTTAAAACAGTTCTTTAGTTTACGAAACGAAAACCTTTTTTGAAGAAAATAGTCACGGCGAAATTACCATGATTGATCAGCTAAACTCGAATTGTGTTTCGCTGTCTTAAAGACATTAAAATGGAAATGGCTCGGTTTTTCTGCAAAAAAAAGGATAAAGCTTTACTTCCAAAAAGTTCTTGGTACTTAATAAAGGTAAACATAGGTAAAACCGCAGAGAAATCTCAAATTTTAGAAATATCTTGGTCTTATAAATTTACCTTACTTCAGCGAAATCTGCATAAAAAGCAGACTCTTGGAATTTCAATTTTAAGTCTAAAGAAATCTTTTGCTATGCTTCTCAAGTTTCTTTCAAGAAAATCAATAATACATTTTTTGAAGAATCATAGCTCGTTTTAAATTTTATACCCCGCGAAGACTATTGATTTTTAAGGAAGACCATAATAAGTTCGTTTATTGCTAAAAACGCAAAAATGTTTCTGCGTGTTTTTTTTTACATTTTTAATAATAATTTTAGTCCTAGTTTAAATGCACTGTGTGTATGTGCGTTTTTTTAAAAAAAATATTTTTGAAGTAATAACACAGTTAAAATTAAACCGAGTTCAGAATACTCTTAGGTTTGCTGCATGCTTACCTTACACAGTGAAAACTATGGACCGATAAACTAATTACTTAGTACTCAGATAATGGACGTTGAAAAAACAGACACTAAATGAAAGTTTTATACCAAATTGAAAATGCTGGAGCTAGAAAAAGTCATTGAAGTGCAAAAAGTACTCCTTGAGACACAATTTTTACGTTATTCATAATTAATGCCGTTCTTTATAAAATCTTGTCTGATATACTTTCTTTAAAAATACTTGTTAAATCATAGATACATAAAATAAAGAAATCATAAAAAATCGTGTCTCTTTGAGGATGGAAAATTCAATTTAATTTTTACTCTGAAAAAAAGGGTTTGGTTAAGGTCTTTTAAGTGGTACTTCACACACATTTTATAAAAAAGTATAAGAAATATCATATATTAATAAACAATTTTAAAAGCTAGAAATAAGAACCTACTCTATATTTCACTTAAAACTGATCATTATCTTTGTTTAAGGCTCTTAAATGACATAGAAAACGTTCATTGTAAAAATTTCTTCATTTAGACTGTTCTTCCTTTCCCAATGAAATCAGAATTTTTCTGAAAGTTCTATTTTTAGCAAGTATACAATAGAGTGGGAAGAATAATAGATATTATCCATAAGTGAGGAATAGGAAAATAAGGAATTTTGTATTGGCATCCTAAATATGGGAAAAACAGTCTAAAAAATATTGTACCTTCAGATCGTGCATGAGTTTCAAAGTTTGGAAAAAATTAAATGTGTATAATTTTTGCTCCAACACCATGCAAATGCTTTCTTTTAATACTCTTCAATGTATATTTTAATTAATACAAAACTATTTACATTTCTTCAGTTTTCTGTTCGCGTATTGGTCACGTTTCGTGAGATTAACTAAAATTTGACTTTTTTATTCTTTCTTTTATTTATTCATTTATTTATTTATTTATTTTTGCACACCACAATATTTCTTCCTTTTAGTCCAGTTTTGCATTTATCGCATTGAATGTGGTTTTTGCAGCTTTACGCTAAATTAAAATAAGTTGTAAATATGTTAAGAACTGTCTTGTTTGTTTAGTTTATGGGAATGGCAGGATGGCACAGCTACCTCCTCGTGGGGGGGGGGGGGGTTAACGAGTGTTTTTGTAATAAAATGCAACTGCATTACCAGCGCGAGCCGGGCATTTAATATAGGGTAGCGAAAAAGGTCAAACCTGACTAAAAAATAAAAATACTGCGGTGTCCAAAAAGAAAAAAAAAAAAAAGAAAAGAAAAAAAAGCTGAAAAACTGACAAAGTTAAATTTTAGTTTATTTTACGTAATTTTTCAACTAGTGCTTAAAACCGCTTGAGAATACGAATAATTTAAAAAATACATGAAAGGATTTTTAAAAGGATGCGCTTGAATGGTATTAAAACAAAGATTTAAAATATTTGGATTTTCTCAAAATAATTGAAAATTGCATATTTTTTCCTTTTTTCCAAACTTTGAAGCTCATGCGCGATCTAAAGACAAAAATGTTTATCATTCAAATTATATTCCGCATGTTTAGGTTGCCAATACACAACTTTTTTTTTTTTTGCTGTTAAAAGTTGCTTTTCGAAATTATTTATTTTTCAGCCGATCCCAGCACACAGACTAGGATCTTCTTCTTATTACAAATATTTCATCGCAAAATAGCCATTCTAAAAATGCCTTTTTAAATTCCAAATACTTATTTTGAAATGAGCGTTTACCAATTTAATTTATTCAGATACACGTGAAATCGTCTTATATTTCTTCTAGAATACACACCTTTTTTCTGCGGAAGAAGGGGAATTTTAGATTTTGAGCTGTGGAGAAAAGAGAAAAAATGATAACTTGATTCCTTTTTTAAACTTTTAAAGAGAATTACTAATATGTCAGAAATGCATGCTTTTGCAGTTATCTTTTTTTATAGGATTTTACGCCTTTGACGTATTTTGGATTACGACGTACACCTCAATCATATATTATTTCGGAAATGAATGGAATTAATCAAATAAAACAAGCGTAAGAATTTAGATATTAAAAAGAGCAGTATTTCTGAAAAGATAAAAAAGATGAACATTGAATAACATTTTGTTCCTCTTTCATTTTAACTACAGTAACAAAACTACCAGTAGTTTACATCTTTACTAATAATATAGCTGAAAGTCTGTCTGGATCTCTGCGACGCACATTTGAAATACGTGTTGTGTTCTTGAAAAGAATTTGCCCGTATTTCTGTGACTTTTTTGTGAAAATACATATACTCTAGTTTGAAATGCAAGCAGTGCACTGAGATAAAAGCTTATGAAACGTGCAATTTTTTTAGCATTTTTCGATACAAAAACTCGTATTTTTGGCGGAGCAGAGGGTGAGCCGTGCAACTAATGAGGGAATTAAATAATTTATGCATATGATTACACAAATTACGCACAAAAACCATGGTTGAGCCTGAATGCAGCGAACGAGTGGACCTCAAACGTGGCACTTTTTCATTTTTTTTTCGAAAAATTTGCGACCCCTGAAAGACTGTATTGAAGGTCAGTCCCAAAATTTACGATACATAGCAGTTTAGGTACTAAATGTCATATTCTCAACAAAACAATTTTTTTGGCTGATGCTTAATACACAGAAAAAAATCGCATTTTAAAAAACGTTGATCAGGGAAATACCTCTATGACGGGCTCTACTTTACAAATTTTTACAGGTCCCCAAAAAAATGTTTTGGAGGAAATGAAAAAATACTTGTTTTCTAAAATCTTTAAAAGAATTCACCATAAAAATTTGAGCAAAATCAAAAATGGTGTACCCCCATTTCTGCCCGATTCTTATAAAAACTGGTTTTTAATTCTTTTACTTTTCAAAATTCAAACATTATAAATTGTAAAACACTTCTTTCAATACTAAGGCAGTGTGGACTCAAAATACATTTTTCTGCTTAAAGTTTTTATTTTCCAAACCTGATAATTTTTTAGTGATACATTGCATGCAACTTAAGAATAAATATAAAATTGTTCGTATCTATTGGTTTTCCTTTCAAAAAAAAAAAAAAAAACTCACTTATTACATTTAAAAGAGAAAAAAAAATCTTCTATAATTTCAATCATATAACTGTACGACTTATAAATGTATCAGTTAAAGTATTTAGAAATTAAAAAAAAAAAAAAATGTTTCACAAATAAATCTATTAAACGAATATTTAGCATACTCAAATAAAAGTTCTTAATATTCTTTCGTTCCATCGTCATCAGAATAAAATTATTTTAAAGTAAAAACTCCCGAATAAGAGTTTTTGCGCAAAAATGATTATATTTATTCCCAGCGCCATAATTATTTTGCTAAAATTCGAGCAGAAAAAAGGAAAATGGTTTGAAATTCTGCTAATATCTCATAGTTAATGGGCAGGAGGGGGGCTGAATAATTTAAATATTTTGATGAATGGCGGCCTGACGACGTCCCAAGTTCAACAGAACCTGAGTGCATTAAAAGATAAAAAGCCAGAAGCGAGAATGAAAGAGAAGAAACCCAATACCACTTCTATAGCGCTATTAATCATGAAGATGTCATATTTTATTTATGGAACGAGGCAATAAACATCCCTATAGTCCTAATGAACCCCATGTGCCTCTCCCCCTTTTAAGAGTCCCTCCTTTTCGTCGGAGCGAGCGCAACCTGTTGGCCAAAGCGAACAAATAATGGAACAAAAAGAAAAATGGGGGTGCAAAGCGTTGGTCAGAAGGTAAAAGTCTGAAGGGAGGGTAGCGCGAGCCCTCGTGCGTGCGCAGGGCGGCTCGCGGACAGCGCCATCTGTGGGAGCTTTGTCGTCGCAGAGCAGAGAAGCGCACTCTAAGGGAAGATATCGCCAGAATTGCCACGAAGTGTACTTAAAGAGCTGGGCACGTGGAGAGCACGAAGATTCGTGGTTCTGGGATTGGAAGGATGGACGATTCGTCTTTCTCCATACGGTTCAGACGATCTTGATTGTGAGAACGACCGCAGCCAGGCATACTGACTTTGAAAAATGACTTTGAAAAAAATCCTTGTGATAAAATCAAGTTTTTTTTTTGTGCCTCCCATTGCTTTTATGTGTTTATACTGTTTCTGAAATATTAATGAAACAATGAATACTGCAGAGAAATGCTCTGAATAAAATAACTTAAGAATCTTCCCTTAAATAGATGGAGAAGTCTAATGAAAAAAAAATCCCCATATAAGATAAAACATATTTATCTTTGGGTTGAACATTTTGAAAAAAAAAAGAAAAAAAAAAGAAGAGAGAAAAGAGTGCTTCTGTACGTGGGGAACAATTAAAAATCTAACAAGTGCCATGTTTTGTGTACATAAAAATGTGTTTCCAAAAATCCTTGAAATCTAAAAGACACAGAATTTTCGAAGCATACAGCTATTTGACTAAAATATTTCTAAAATTGCTATTAATAAAGCGTTTTTTCTAAATATCAGTCAAAAAATTTAAAGAACTGAGAATTGTTGAGCACGTTTATTATAAAAAAGAATAAAGTGACTTTTTGGTAATTAAAATTGACCTAAAGCTTGTAGCTTTAACATACTCCTTACCTTAAATGAAAGTGTGGAGTCAAATTACTATTTTCATAACCAACTGAATAGGACGAAAACAAAC
The DNA here is from genome assembly GCF_026930045.1 of Uloborus diversus. Classification (NCBI taxonomy): domain Eukaryota; kingdom Metazoa; phylum Arthropoda; class Arachnida; order Araneae; family Uloboridae; genus Uloborus; species Uloborus diversus. Next base: position 2,057,232 of record NC_072735.1, read on the forward strand.
TCTTCATCAGTAAAAGTTCCTCAAAGAAGAAAAGGAATGAGAAAAGAAAAATTTCGGGCGAATAAACTTCAAAACGGAAGCTTTCAAATGTACTAATTTTTTTCCGACAAGACGTGTAGAACAGTGAAGAACTTTTGTATACGTCAGCATCTTTTGGCGAAGCTCCCGGAGACAGAAGTCTGAGATCGTGGCAGACGATTTTCCCCCAGACTGTCCCAGATTCATTGTATCGCTGTTTTCTCTGCACAGTTACTTTGGCTGCAGTGGAACGACTTTTCGGGTGAGTATCTTTTTCTCCTTGGAACGGTGCATGAAATGTTTTTATTCTTATTTTGGAAAGCGAGGATTTTTTTATTAAAAATAAAATGTTATTGACAAATATTTGTTTGAAATTATGATTACATAATTTCCCACTATTCCGCATTTTTAACGTATTTATTAAATAAATAAGTTTTGTTGTAATTAATGCTTTTCCTAAGAATAAAATAGTTCAAACTCAACTAATATGTGAAAAAATATTCATTTGCGCTTTAGTAATGATGCATTTTGAAATATTAAAGGCAAAATATTATTGTAATTTGTGGGACTAGAAATGTTTTCCGATTCTTGCTGACATAATTAAATCTTACAGCTGCACAAAATTGAACTTTAGAAACTTAGCTTTAGAGTTAAGTTTTAATTAATTGCATTCTTTTGTTTTTTTTTTTTTTTTAATTTTTTTTTTTTTTTTGCTAAAAGATTCAAAGTAGTTTCGATGTGAGATTTTTCCCATACCAAAAAAAAAACTAATAGTCTGGCAATTGACGTCTCAGAAATCGATAATAATTGGATTGAAGGTAATATGCTTCAGGGACGTAACAAACACAAAATTTTCATTTATTTATTTATTTAATTATTTGAGATGGGGATTAAATTATTGAATTACTGATTTCGGTTAAGGAAAAATCATAAACATATGGGTGTGCTTACACTTTAAAGAATAACGTTTTTAAAAAAGAAAATCTTTTTCACCTGGATAATTAAAATTAGTGCATTTCTGCGATCTTTTATATGGGAAAAAAAATGTAATTATTCCCCTCTGCTTGTGTGAAAAATTTGGGGGAAAATGATGATTATTTTAACATATTGGTTTTTGCATGAACTTTAGGACCAATATCTTTTTCTACATGTATTTATTTATTTCTTCACGTTTAGTTATTGATTATATGTACATGAATTCTAAGAGACCTTAGCTTTTAAGTCACAAAGACGTGAAAATTCACCTTTTTTTGTAACCTCGTGTGGCACAAAATTGAAAAAAAAAATGTAAAGCGTTTTGGGAAGAAAAAAAAAACCTTTATTCTCGTGCTTTGAAATCGGATTTTTCTCGTAACCTCGAAAGCTGCATACAATATATTTCATACGTTCGTGCAATCACATGTTATTTTTACTGACGACTCTTTTAAGTTTTAGTACTATTAATAAATCTTCACTAATAATAAAGCTGAAAGTCCCTCTGTCTGGATGTCCGAAGGATGTCTGGATCTCTGTGACGCGCATAGCGTCTATACCGTCTGGCCGATTTTCATGAAATTTGGCACAAAGTTAGTTTGTAGCATGGGGGTGTGCTCCTCGAAGCGATTTTTCGAAAATTCGATGTGGTTCTTTTTCTATTCCAATTTTAAGAACAAAACTATCATAAGATGGACGAGTCAATTACGAAATTATCATAACGTGGAACCGTAACATGGGCACAAGCCAATTGGCGAGTTACGAAATTATCATAACGTTGAACCGTAACATGGGCACAAGCCAATTGGCGAGAAAATTCACCATACATTATTTGTAAATATACAAGCGAACCAAAAGACCTTTTAAATTTTCTATTACGGGCACAGCCGTGCTCGTACCACTAGTTATAAATAAATCAATGGAATCAAAGAACTTATATTTAAAAAATCGTTACATTTTTTCCTAATAAAATGGTAGAATCAATATCACTGGGAAAAAAACGCATAAAAATAACAAGTATGCTCCACTTTCGTGCCCCTGCTCAGTTGATACCTTAAACTTCAATTTGTGTATCTCTTTTTGAGCACTGCTCGGCCGAGCTCATGTAATTTTTTTGTCACAAATAAAAGTACCAGATTAACAATAGCTGCTGGGCAATTCTAAGGTAACAAACGAATAATGTGCTGTACAAACACCCCACAAAGAGTATACAAATGTAAGTTCATTTTATTATATGAATTTTATTTAAAAACTGACCATACTTTTACAAAATGCAAATAAATTTCGAAGATTTTCATAAACAATATTTAAAAAATGTTTTTTTTTTTTTTTTTTTTTGGCACAGTAAAACGTATATGAGCCAAAAAATATTCGTTCCGTTTAAGCTTGAAATAAATAAATAAATAAATTATACTTTTGCAAGACTTCAAGCTTTAGTCGCACATCATAGAGGTTAAGTGCAATTATATAAAAAAAAATAAAAAATAAACATTTTTGTTGCAGGATGTTTTGTGCAACAATTGATAAATCAATCAAAACTGTATGGCCCTAAACTAAATGCCTACCTGTCGATACATTGTAATAAAAAGTAAGGGGTGCTTTTTCAAATTTAAATTTCAAGACATATTTTGTGTGCTGACTAATAATGTCAGCACACAATTATTTTATGAATCTGGATGAAATTTGGAAAATATGTACTCAAAAGTTTTTTTCCCGAATTTTGATAAGAATACTTTTTTTCTTTTGTGATATAATCAATTATTTAGTATAATTTCAAACATTAAGCTCTAACACAAACTGATTTAGCAAAAATGGAATGTCTTTACTTGCACTGCTGAGCTTTTATCAGGGAAAATATGTAAGAATCTCTCAGAAATTATTTACCAGGAGACTTACGTAAATTGACAGAAACTGGGAAATATGAAATCGACAGACGGACAAACCTACAGACTTGATTAAAAAATACTGATAAGTTAAAAAAAAAAAACATTTTTTTGCGAAGACACAGGAGTAGAGGAACCAAGAATCTGCAAGCTGAAAGATGTAAATCCCTTAAAAAATTTGTAATGTGGCAAAAAAATTCCGAAGATTCTGTAAATTGTCCAAACACAAGCATACAAGGCTTCATACCATTAAAAAATCTGCCTTCTAGTTGGAATTAAGAGCAAACAACAACCTGCCCGTTTTTCGGCAACTAAAAGCTAATTTTTTCTGCCTGGAATCCGACCACAACAGAGATAAAGACAATTGAATTATCATATGAGCTGGTATTATAATTCTCTTCAGTAGCTAAAAGTGCATCACACATATAATAAATGAAAAAAAAAACGTATTTTATTGTAAAACGCATTCAACAAGCGTAATTCAGATGTTCTGAACAAACAGACGCGTATCTTCACAAAAATAGTTACAACCTTCCTTGTATTTTTGCAGAAATCATTTACAATGGAGAAAAAAAAATCTCAAAAGCTGCTATAGCAAAACTTTATTCGTTTGCTTTAAAACGACTACAGACGTATTTTAACCAAACATTTTCGGGGTTTTTTTTCTTTGTGTATTTTGACCGAGTGAGAGGGAAAAAAACATGTTTTCTGCAAAACGGTTGTCAAAACTTTTAATTTGTAGTATTTGAAAAACTACATAATAAATTTAACAGATATTCTCAGTTCTTTTGCTGTTTTTTACAAGAAGTTATTCGTGAAACATTGTGGTATATTATTTAAGTCTGCAAGTAATTTTGCTGAATTACATGCAGTTTGAAAATAAATAGTAAAAAATATGAACTAAGACTCAGTTACCCCGAATGCCAGCTTCATTCAATTAGTAGTGTCTTTTATAGGAAGCTTCGTATATAAGTTTAAATGAGGGTGTAGGTGCTTGAATGGACTCATAAATTGTCAAATATAGAGCGTATCTTTACCGACTTACTTTTAAGGCATATTTTTGTATGTTGAGAAAAAGTGTTGCTTTAATTTAATCTGAAAGATATTTTGCAAAAAGTGGAGAATAGAAAAAGAATGGAGTGTTGAGAAAAGTATTTCTTACAAAATTATTTTATTTTTCTACAATATCATAAACTTCATAAAAACAAATTAAGGCCTTTTGTCATGCTTAAAATTATAAAATTCATAGTACTTTTTACTATATTAATTTAAAAAAATTGAGACAGTGGGATTAATTGAAATTCTCAAGTTTTGAGAAAAACTCGTTTAAAGATAAGGTCGTAGGTAGACTTTTGTTGAAATTTTCTTCAAAATCATGTTGTTTAACAACACTTACTAAGGCTACTTATTCATCTCTTGCCCCAAGGCAGAGAAGAGGTTCACCTACCATTTGCATATCCATTTTTTAAACCTTTGGCCACTTACATCCCTTTGCTTCTCACATCCTCAATTAAAATAGCAATTAAATATCTCTCCCTTCCTGACAAAAGGTACGGATAAAACACGAATTTAAAAGTCAGAATGTAAGCATACTTTTCAAAAACATTTTTTAAAGTGATAAGAGGTAATGTATCATTAACGTTAAATGATTCATATAATATTGATTGAATCTATCTTATCTAACCTTATACTTATTACTAGTGGTACCCGCACGGCTTTGCCCGTAATAGAAAATTAAGAGGTCTTTTGTTTCGCCTGTATATTTACAAATAATGTATGGTGAATGTTCTCGCCAATTGGCTTGTGCCCATGTTACGGTTCCACGTTATGATAATTTCGTGATTGACTCGTCCATCTTATGAGAATTTTGTTCTTAAAATTGGAATAGAAAGAGAACTACATCGAATTTTCGAAAAATCGCTTCGAGGTGCACACCCCCATGCTACAAACTAACTTTGTGCCAAATTTCATGAAAATCGGCCGAACGGTCTAGGCGCTATGCGCGTCTCAGAGATCCTGACAGACAGAGGGTCTTTCAGCTTTATTATTAGTAAAGAAGTCTCCATCTTGCCATTTTCTCACAAAATAAACGTTTCCTATCATGAAGTTTTAAACTGCGGTTTTGACTCACAAATAACTACGTAAAACACCCCTATGCTACTAACTAATTTTGTGCCGAATTTCATGAAACGGTCGAACAGTCTAGGCGCTATGTGTGTAACAGACATCCAGCCATACATACTTTCAGCTTTACTATTAGAAAAAATTAGAATTTACTTCAATCCAAAATGTCGTCATTTGTTCTACGGAGTCATTAAAAAAAGAAGTCTTTAATTTTGTACTAATAAGAACTCGATTATGACGCATATGTTTCTCTTTTATAGTTACGGTCATGAATTCTTCAGTCATTGGTTTGAATGACTATACGAAGCTTTTAATATTGAGACAAATTTCACTTTAAAACAAAGTTCAAGCAATAAAAAAATCAAAGAAAGTTAGGTGCAAAGAGTTTTCTCTGAACCAACGAATAAACCCAACATGAACTCCATACCCCGCGTCCCTCTTTAACCGTAGATATACCTTCCCAAATTTTATTTTGCATACACCATTTTACAAAAAATATTTTTGCAAGCGTTATCTCATGCTTGAACCTTTCCCTTTTGTTTTCAAAATCATTAAGAATGAGAATGTTTAGTAGCTATTTTTTTTTCAAATAAAATTTTAAAAATTAGCAGTGCAAAATAAATAGTACAGTACTACACTGATACTTATTTCACTTCGGAATTTTAAAATTAAGTTTTATTTCGGCCAACAAAACTAAAGTGTTGTGAGCTAATTCAAATACGCTGCTTATAATCTTTTTTTTTCTTGCTTTTAAACATTGCAAATGTAATTATTTTGTTTGGACAAAACTTGTTACATCATTAGTAGATTAAAACATTTTGACATTTTTTTAAACAATAGGAATATTATATCAATCTACTTGAACATAACAGTTTCAAACTGCTTTTTAATTATTTATATGATTAGAATGTTTTAATCTCCAGTTCTAACTCTAGTGAAATTTGTTTCAAGTCAGGCGTAAAAGTCTACAATATTCTTACAAGAAGTTCTGTCTAGAACTAGACGAGCCTACTTTCCCGTATACCGAAACTACTTTATAGTACCTGATCAATATTCTCAAAAATAGCTAAACTCGCAAATGTTTTCAAACATATTTTAAAAATATTTTAAGATGATTTCTAGGAATACAATATTCCTCACTCATCTAAAAATAAAAAATAAAAAAAAACGTACAAATAAAATAGCAGCAACTTTTAAACAAAGCAGCTAATACACTTTTTTCCATTAAAAAAATCTTTAACAGCTTTCAAAACGAAAAAAAAAATTAATTAATAAGCTCATTAAAATAAATATATCATATTAAAAAAAAAATCGTTTCTTTTTTTCCTGTTGCCAAAAACAATTTTTTAAATGAATTAATGCACTTACCAAAATAAATAAAAACAGTAAAATGTCAACTTAAAAAATTAATTTTCATTGTCAAAAAAAAAAAAAAATCGTCTGCGCATATCTTAATGTAGAAACATAAATGCTTCGAGTTTATTCGCCGAAAACTGAATACCTAAATTAAAACTTTAGCGTAAAAATAAAAATCAGTCAGATCAACAATAATTATTTCACAGTCAAAACCATAGCTGCGGAGTCGGAGTCGGAGTCAATCTCATTTTGGGGTAAAGGAGTCGGAGTCGGATGTCTAAGAATCGGAGTCAGTCATTTGTCCTCTGTGTATAAATTTTTGCCAAAGTTACGAAGTCATAGTCGAAGTCAGGGAGTCGGAGTCCAATTAATTGTCGGGCACAGGAGTCGGAGTCGGAGTCAAGTGCCCCTAAATTTCCAGAGTCGAAGTCTGGAGTTTGGCGTCAAAAGCTATTTTCAACAGAATTTGTTTGAAGTAAATCCGCTTTCAAGTACGGAATCTACATTGACTTTCAGTTTCCCCGTAGGCACTAATGTTAAGGGATTTGAACTGTTCAAAATTGAACGGAAAATTGTTCAAATCAAAAAGATATTTTATATACAAATTTTCATCAAAAGATTTTTCCTACAAAGTTTGTTTGAAGCAAATTCGCCTCACAGTTTGCAACTGCCTTGAATTTCCCCGTAGGCGTTAATGTTAAATTGTTTTGAACTGTTCAAAATTGAACAAAAATAGTTCAAATCAAAAAGTGAAATATGGGAATGAGGTGTCCTTGCCGAGATCTTTCGAACAAAAAAAAGTTTTTTCAAATCGGACTATTCATTCAAAAGTTATTAGGGGGGGACAGACAGACAGACCGACAGACATTTTTCCCCATCTCAATACCCTACTTTCCAATTTTTAATTTTTCGATATTTATTTAATTATTTTATTTATTTTTGACTTTTTTTTTGTTTTTCGCGATATTTTTAAGATGCATTAAGCCTTCTTTCATGCTTTTTTCTTCTTTTTCTGACTTTTACTCGGAAAGTTGGCTAATAAAAACTGTTGCATTATTAGTAGATTAAAGCATTAAAAAAAAAATTAACAAACAATAGATTTAAAGTAAGTTACCACCCTATAGCCAGGGCTAAGGCAGAAATACATAGAATATACCGCCAGCTCAGTCATCCAGTGTATTTAATGTAAACAGTAGATTAATTATCATATTACTTCAGAAGGGGTATTAAATCGCGCTTGAGTTAAAATTTTATATATCTTTAGCTTTAATACAAGACGAATTGATTTAAAGCCAGAGATAAAAACCCACATCTAAAAAGTTATTTTTATAAACGTATAAACGCACCATTCGAAATCGAATGCATCTAATCGTTTCTAAGATGAAAAAAAAAAGAGGAGAAAAACGAAAATTCTGCATGACGCTGTTTTGACTGTATTTCTTTCGATACTTTTTTCCCCCATAAAACTGGTATCCTGATAAAAAAGGAACGTAAGGCAAAAAATCCATTTGAAAATAGCAGCCGTCATATTGATAGTTTAGACTGTAGTTCCTTTGGACACCTGCCAAAAACGAGAAAGCGTAAAAATGGCCCCGTATCGATTTACCATTGACAGATTTTCGATACTAACTTGTACGCTTGTAATGTTCCATTAATTATATTAGTAAACAGGAAGGTGTACTCTTGCAACCGAGACGTCAGAAACATGGCCTCATTTATGTTATTAATTCCCGGCGAAGTCGACACTAATGACTGAGCGCTCAAAATTTTATCAACGTTTTATGAGTCAGATTTAGCACAGGTGCTAATTTTATTGCTGCTTTGAATTTTTTTTTCTGCTAAAAAAATTCATATTTGTACTGTATTTGCAGGGGAAAAAGGATGTATTTCTCATCAGGAAATAATTTGAAGAGATTAATATTTTTAAATACTTTCATCATATGTTTCGACGTTTATGCTCCAATGCTTCAAAAGAGTTTAGAACGATGATAAAAAAGTAATAAAATTTTACCTTCGAAAAAATGAATTTGAATACAAAACTATACACAGGTATTTAATTAATTTTTTTAAGGTTAAAGGATCACAGTACCTTTCAAACATTTTTTTTTTAATTTAAGTAAATTTTATATTTCTTTAAAACCATAATATGCATACTTATTTCTTAATCAATAATTTATTTTCAAAATTTAAAAATATTGCCTACTTTTTTTAAAAATTCAAAAAACTGAGGAAAATTTCAGTTTATAAAAATTCCTAAGGCTTTTTCATTTTTGCACTAATTTTAAAAACGTTTTTTGTTAAACGATCACTATAATCATCTCTAAAAATCTGTGCATTCATTTGCTTATTAGTTCATTCGAAAATTTTCTGTGATTAATTATGTAAAAAATCAACGTTTTCTAAAAAAAAATTTGGTTTTTTAAGGTTTAACATGCTCTAAACATTTGAGTAATTTATAAAATGCTTATCCAATGCAGTTTTGTCAGAATTGTTATCCCAATTGCAAAAAGTATTACTTTAAAGCTGTATTTTTAATAGAAAATAATCCTTAGGGATTCTAATGACACGAAAACACAAAAATACCATCATCGAGAAAAAGCAGTTTAAAGTTTTTCTTTTCTATAAGAACACATAGCGAGCATGGCCTAAAACTACGCATAACTTTTTATATATTTGAACTAAAGCAATGAAACTTTTCCCCTGTGTTCAGAATAGTTTTTGGTTTTGCAATAAGTGATAAACATTTTTTTGATCGTTTAATCATTTTTAAAGTACTGTAACCCCTTTAATCAGCATCATTCATCATCTATGACTTCAAAACAAGAAGCTTTTAGGTTACAAATAATAAGATGTATCGGCAAAGTTACGTAACTATGATCAAGTATTTACATAAATTGGTTTATCTTGATTAACATGTTAATGGTTTTATAAAGCACTCTGCATCAACTATTACTTTAAAACATCATCTACCGATTTGCTAGTAACTAAGGTTTGATGTTTGTAAATAGTCTGTTACATACATTTACATTTTTTTCAATTATCTGAAGAATTTGTCCTATTAGTAAAGCAAATAAAAATTATTAAAATGGTGCAAAAATATTGTATGTGAAATAAAATATTATCACCTGATTTATTAAATAACTAGCTACGTTGCACGACTTTGCCCGGTCTACCTTGAAAATAAAAATTGTGTCAAGTGACGTATATTCAACAATCAAGCGTAAAAAATAAATAAAAAAAAAACGTCATGATTTCCCTTCCAAACAATGACGACAGATATTAAAATACTTTTAAGAAATTAAATCCAGACAGATGGATTTAAAATGCGTAACCATGGAAACACAAAATAAAATAAGTTTAAGGATTTAAAATGCGAAAGAAACTGGTTCACAATTTGAATGGAACCGAGATTTCTTAAATTTGATTTAAAAAAGCTTGTTACTTTTTTCCCTTTCGAGATAAAAGCTTATTTTTAAGACCATAGGTCGAGTTAGATCTGGAGTAAAAAATGTCGCTTTTTCGAATGGCGCCAAAAAAAAAAGGTATGGGACAATTCCTTCACTTTTTATTGATTTATTTAATGAGGAAAGTAATGCCTAAATTTCAGCTAAGCCTAAAAATATTCGAGCTAAAAACGCAAATAAATCCCGCCGTACTAAAGTTAGAGCATTGAAAGAAATTACGTAGAACGCGGAAAATTCAACCCTTTGTAACGATATGTAGTATTAATATGTGCAAGTAATTTTTCACCCCCATATTTGAAAATTTATGTGTAAATTGGACGTAAATTGAAATAAAGAACTATTCATCGAATTTTATTCGAACTGGTCTGCAAATCTATTCAGGACTTAAAGGAACAAACTGAAAATTTCAGCGCAATCGGCCGGGTAGTTCTCGAGTTTTGCGAGTTCAAACACACAGACGCTTTTAGGGACTTCATTTTATACTATGTAGAGATTAACGTAAAGTACGATATTTTTTATTTTGCTACTGATTTTTTTTATTAAAAAGGTGAGGAAAAAAAATTTTCATGAAAACATTTGATTTTTCACTACCTATACTGATATATAATTTGATGTTACTATTCGCAGTAAGAATTAGCAAGACATTTAACTTGAAAGTGCATAAAAAGTTACTAATGGAGAGGAGAGTATTACTAGTTGTTGATTAATCACGCTTAAAAAATATGTATCAAATATGAAGTAAAAGTGTGCAATAGTGCATTTTAACCCCACTTTCCCCTTAAAATCAAAAGAAAAAGAAAAATACAAAAAAGAAGGATTAATGTATCTTAAAAATCTCCTTAAAAACAAACAAACAAAAAAAGTCTGAAAAAAATTATTTTACAAAAATTGAAAAGTAGGGTTTTTAGATGGGAAAATGTGTGTCGTACGATCTGTCGGTTTATCTGTTTGTTGATATTTCTGCCGATCTGTCTGTTAAAGGCAAATATAGACCCAGATATGAAAGGCGAATTTGCTTTATTCAAACTGTATTAGAAAACGCTCATAATGATTTTTTTTTTTTTTTTTTTTTTGATTTAGCCATTTTAAGGGTACTTTTTGAAGGCTTTAAAAATTTTTAACACTAAGAACTACGTGAAATAAACTGGCACAAAACACTACAAACATTGTATTAAATGTAAACATACTCTCAATTTCTATTTGCAAAAAATAGAAAAAAAAATGTAAAAAGTTAAAATACCATATCTCGTAAGCTTAACACAGTCACAAGTCAGAAAATTATGACTGAATAAAATAAAATGAATGCAAAGCACAAAAGTTTTCATCCGGGCTGCGGAGGTAAAATGGACGACTCCGATTACTAGAATTTTAGTACTTTTGCTTTTGTCAAAACGGTCAGGGGGACTGGAATTGAAAAATGACCGACTCGTACTCTTGGAATTTTAGAACCACCGACTACCCACTCCTTTGCCACAAAATAATTCCGATTCCAACTTAAAGATTCTTAAGTTTTATTTTTTATTTTTTTTTCGTTGTTGCTGTGCATTATTTTTAAGCGAAAGAAAAAGCTGTGAGAAGATTCCATTTAAAAAAAAAATATGTTTATAAAGTTGAATGTTATTATGTATTTACTTTTTCTGAAAGCATTTTTATGCTTATTTTTTATTGTTGGCAACGGGAAAAATAAAATCCGAGACGATTTTTTTGAATCAAAACAAAATTCAACGAACGTTTTTTTCCCTTCATAAAACGTATTTAAAAAATATATATATATATTTATTGAAGTATTTATTTTTTTATTTATTTTTTGAAAGAATTTTTTAATTGAAAAAATACAGTAGACTCATTGTTTAAAAGGTGCTGTAACTTTATTACTTTTTACGTATCTACCCCATCACAGGAGAGAGGCATATTTTGTTTTTTGAAATCAGTTTAAAATGTTAAAAAGTACCAGTATTTATATTGAAAATATTTATCCGGCAGTTTTTTTTCTTTTCCTGAATAATATTACTTTACATGAGAAGAACGGAAAATAAAAGAAAGACAAAAAATAACAATTGCATTTAATGTTCTAACATGTTGGTTTTATTATCAGTATTACTAGCATATCTACATTTGCATCTATTAATCCAAAACTTTAGTAACTTATGTTAGTTCAACAATATACCACTGATTTTGCTACACTGCCATCTCTTATTGTTTTACGATTTCAGCTTATCCAACAGTTAAGAGGCAAGAAATAGAAAAAATCTATACCTTTATACAAGTAAAACTTAAGATTTGCAGAATGTCATATTGTTTTCATCGAACCTCATTTTGCCTCAACAATGTATATGCGTTTACTTTTTAGTATTTAAGGAATTTATACTAAGAAATTCTAAATGTGTGACGGGGTAATTTTTTTTTTAAATCCTGTTTCGTTTCATTGTGAGAAATAACTGTCTTACACTGTTAAAAATTCAGGAAACTTTTTTTAGTACATGTAACTTTCAGATGGAACAGTGCACTTTTACAGTAGAGAAAATTTTTACTGTAAATTGTACCAAAAAAAAAACGACTGCAGCGCCAATTGATAGACCACAGGTCTTAGAGTGCGAAACATATAACACTGTTTTTACCCTTACTTGATGTGCCCTAACTGGAATGGTGGTCAGCAAAGTCGCCTGCCAATTCAAAGGTCCCTAAATCGAACCTGATGATCACATGTTACGTTTTCAACTCGTGTTTATAATTTTACAGTAAAATATAATTTAACGGTAAAGGTTACTCGCAATATGAATGCCAGTAACTTGTACCGTAAATTTTCAGGTTTTTTTTTTTTTTTTTTTTTTTTTGAACGTGTACTTTCTTATTTGGCTGACAGAAAAAATCTTTAAGGCCAAAAAAAAAAAAAAAAAACGAGCTGATGTGTTCATCAGATAACTTCCTTTTACTTCAATTTAATGTCATTCTCTCATTATTGGCAGTTTTAATATGATTTACTCTTTAAATATCACCAACATTGGCCGAATTGAAGATTTAATTAAACCAGATTAAAAAACAAAAACAAAAAAAAAAAACAAATCACCAAATTTGTCACCAAGTTGGCGACAAAACTTGTCGACCAAAAGACTGGCGATATATCGCCAAGTGTCCGCCAAATTATAACACCACTTGAGTTTACATCGAAATTAACAATGATTTCCCTCCAAACAGGGACGAAAGACCCCTTTGGAGCATATGAATGCAACCAAAAAGGAAGGTACACAACTAGATCTCACTAGGAGTCTACGCACCGAATTTCAACTTTCTAGGACATTCCGTTCTTGAGTTATGTGACATACATACACACATACGCACATACATACGTACATACAGACGTCACGAGAAAACCCATTGTAAATAATTCGGGGATCGTCAAAATGGATATTTCGGGTGTCTATATGTTCTTAGGTACATATCCACGTGTGATCGGGTTGAAAAAAAAGCTAAACATTCATTTGGGGGTGAGCAAAATGGAGATTAAAGCCGATTTTGGGGGGAATTTTTTTTCGCAATTTACAATACTTCCTTTTTTGTAAAAAGAGTTAAAAATACATAGTGTGAAATTCCGAAAAGTTTATTTTAGTTTATACTGAGTTAATACTTTAAGTCAACAACAGATTGAAATATTCTTTTCCCAAAACAAACATTCTTCTTACAAATCCAACTTAATAAGTTATGAAATGAATCGAAAAAGTAATCCTTCCTCACCACGTCAGTTACCTTAAATCATCCCGAATCTGCGAGCGGAAGCTAAACTCTTTACCCATGCCATCGGGCTAATAACGTCTGCATCGATCATCTAATCCGGTATTTTGATCACTCCCGGACGCTGCCATAATAAGCATTCATTCCACTAAGTAGTGCTTTAGAATCACGAGCCGTACCTCCGGATAATGGCTTCATTTAAGATCCGGCACGCCTCACCTTCTATTCTTCCTGCTCCTCTTCCCAAAGCCGGAATTTGTAAGCAGCGAACACTCGAGCTGTCGATGTCAGATTAGCGATACTGATTAGGCGAGGATTAGGAAGAGGGAACACTCAAACCGAGGAGACTTTTTTTTTTTTTACTTTTCTTCTCCGAAGCGAGGTGAGATTCTCAAAGACTAATTTATAAGGAGTTCAAGTGTTTTTCTTTGCTTAAGTGATTTTCTTTGTTTTCGAAATTGTACCTTACTGGAGTTGAAATCGAATGCACAATTGTAACTTTTAGTTGTTGAACTTATTTTCTGATGTAATGTCGAATTACTAAGGAGAGGAATGGAGAGCGTTTGACTTTTTGAAGTATCTTGTTGAAATTCATTTAAACGAATATCTGCTTGTCAAAAGTGTTCTTATATATGAAATGTCTGTGCTTTGCTTAATAGAATTCATTGTAATACAAATAAAACCACACACATATATAGAATATTTTTTTAGTCTTCACATATGTTTTATTGTTATTTTTCTCAAATATTTGACTCAATTTTTCTCAATATAATTGAATTTTATGATTTTTGAAAGAGTTACTTGTTTGCATTTGTCGAAAAGTAAATAAATAGAAATGCTTGTCAAACAGTTTAGTTTTTACAAGACTTACGTTTAGTGTAATGAAAGATGATTTAGTAACATCAACCTCAATGAAAAAATCACTTTAAGTTTTGCACGGCTTCAAATTGAAAGGTACAAAAAAAGAAGAAGAAAAAAAGTTGTTAGAGTTAAAGTTTAAGATTTTAACTACATCACAATTGCAAATATGATGACATGTAAATTTATTATTAACTTTCTAGTAAGCTCAATTAAAATAAAATGCTGTCTAAATTACCAACAAAGGAAATCCGTAGCAGCTTGTAACATGCTAAGTAAACTAACGAAAGCCATAACTCAACTTAAGCAATTTAAAATCAATTACGAAATCAAAATTTGAAAATGGTAACCAAATTTAGCTCTAAAATACTCTTTAGTTAATTAGTTATTAGAGAAAACGAATCTAAGCAACCGCTCAAAAACACAATCTTATTGTTTTAATTTAATGCAGAGGAACAAAATGTTTATTTAAATAAACAAATGTCTCATTAATGTAGCCAGAACCTTTGGCGCGGAAAGAAAGTTGAAAAAGGTGCCATTCGCCAACGTTATTGTTTTAAATGAGAGCTGAATATTTATTTGTTGTAATATGTAGTCAACTCTAATTTTACCCATCGAGATATGGAAGCCCAATTATTTTCAAAAGAAGTAAGAAACTGAAGAAGCAATGTTTATTTAATTGCTTTTAAAAAATCTTAGACACCGAGCAAAGATCAATACTTAGATGTAGCATTTTAAGTGTTTTTCTACTTTGTAAAGATTTCTTTTTCGAAAAGAACCCAGCCCTTTAACTTCTAACTTTCATAAAATTTGGTAACTTACTTAATGTGTCAAAACATACATCATTTTTACTGCTATTGCTTGTTATTTATTCAGCAACGCTTCTTATTCTTCTTTTTATTATTTTTTTTTTACTTTTGTTGTAATCTACGCTATGGTTAAACACGAGTAAAAAATCTACGAAGTTATAGGGAAATAGAGAAGATAAATACACTTTAACTGGCATTTCGCGAAGCGTAGATGAGTTTATATCTAAAAGCATATAACTACTGCTGCACGTAATTTTTAATGAAAAGAATCAATACAGAAGAGTTTACTAATAATTGACATGAAGAGACGATGTTTTTTATCCTTTGTAATTTTTATCAAAATCATGATAGCTGACCTAAGACGAAAAGGTTTTCAATTAAGACGCACTCCAATTCAGACAAATTCTGGAAATCAATTACAAGAATTACATTATGTATGCTGTATACATATTTAAGTTATTCTTCTCTTTTCATTGCTAAGCTCTGTCTTCTAATATTATGAAGACATACAAATAGGAAAACATCTTTGTTCCGCCAATAACTGCGTATTTCATTTGCAGTCACTACATTTCCTTTATTCAAAGAACATTTGGAAAGCTTCCTGGCTTATTAAATGTTAAATACAATAGCGAAATATCGTTTCTCAGACATAATTTTACAGTCAGTTACGAAATAAAAGCCGTAGAAATTATCTGCAGAGTTGATTGAAAACGCGCAATGCACATTTAGATTCAAATACGGTTCTGTACTTCATGCTACATTAGGCAATGTTACTTTCGAAATTTTGCTTGAAATATAGAATCAAAAAGTGATTCGATTTTGTAAATTATAGTTGAGAAATTTGATGATTGGTGATTAGATTTTATTATTATACTATCCAATGCATGGTTCAGAATTTTATTAATTGGAAAAACTGGTGATATGTTAGCAGAAATTAGATAAGGGGTAAGATTTTGTGAACACAAACATTGATCATAGGCACAATGCTTACTTAATTAAAAGAAAATTGAAATTTAAACTACAAATTATTGCACTCAAAAGTGAATAAAGAAATATTAGTCAAACTAATTAAAAATAACTGCTAATAATAAGTCGCCAAATGGCGAATTCCAGCGGTAACGGAAGAACGGTTTTTACATAAAGATCGATGGGTTTCTGTCTGTAAGCATATCAAAATACGTATTTTTTCAAAAACTGATGCATAGACTTGTATACACATCATAGTGAGTTGCTAAAAAAGCCAAAGCCAAGAGTTTTTCGTTAGTAACTTTTTTTTTTAATCAAATTTAAAAAACAATAACTAAAGGACATTTTTGCGACATGATTTTCACTCTATCATTTCTCCCCAATAGTTCAACTGAACTATAAAAGGGAAAATTGTATAAAAAGTAGAGCACATACGGGAATAATCAATCATTACAATTTCACCTCTAATATAAAAGAATAATTATTTTAAGCACATAAAGTATGCATTTGTTAAGAGAAACTGAAGGACAGTAACGGAAGGCCAAGAAGTCCAAAGCAATTAAACTTTTTAAATTTCAACTAAAAAACATTTATTTAGCTAACACAGCAGTCTGTTTTTTTTGTTTTTTTTTGACTTATTTAATGAATACTAATTTAATGAATGAGCCCTCTGTTACAATTCTGAATTTTTTAAATACTCAATTATTTTATCAGAATCCATAGAACATTTATCTTCTTTCTCAGGAAATACAAAGATCATTCCCACACTATTATGCATCCTCAAATAAGCTATTTCTATTCCTTCTATATAAAGTTGCCGTCCAATATTGCTCTTTATTAGTTTCTTTCCCTTCCATTCAACTAACAAAACTTGTCTAAATGTTAATGAAACATTTGGAATATTGTTTATGATTTGGTGTTTTTGATTAAGCTGTATCTTCATTTTTAACATTATTTATATCTATTCTCAGTCTGGTCACTTTTAAGTGAAAACTACTTCGATTTGTTAAAGTAGATTGTTTGAAGTACTTACTATATTCAATAACGTAACTTGTTACATGATTCAAATAGTGCATATTTTGTGTGTCAGCATGAGAATGGATATTACTCCATCTTTGTGAAAGTTGATCTTTGAATTTACTGATCTCTTCGTACTACGTTTAACCGTTAAAATTCTGCTTTGCAAAAAAAAAAAAAAAACATTAGTTTCTATTCAAAATAGGTTTTTGGCGAACTAACTGAGATATAGTATTTTCATAACTGTAGGACATCAAATAGTCACCTTAGAAATGAGCCTAAAAAATGGTTGAAATAAAAGAAATTTGAAATTGCTTAACAAAAATTTTAACTAGACATTCAAAAGATAAAAGTTAGCCTAAATATTTTTTGTTGATAATAAGTTTATTTAAATTGCAGACTGTAACAAAACAGAGATTTTTTGCTCTGTAAAAACATAAAGAGAAAACTTGTTTTTGCTCTTGATTTTCTGAAAGTCGTCAAACTATTTGGGAAAAACAGGTTAAGATTCAAGAAATTCATTTATTTTTGAAGAGAATGGTATATGGCAAGTGGCAGAATATTATTTTTTGAAAATCAAATGTCATCTCTCCCCTTTTTCCTGGAATTTACCAAACAACAAAAGTACAATTAAATGTTTTAAATTTTCTGTAGCTATTTCACATTACCTTTTAAATTAAAGATGTATAAAATATGAGTTTTAAATTAGTTTTTTTCTTTTAATTTATGTGAACTATAAATATCGTATTTGTGCAATATTCCTGATGAGATACTTTAACATATAGCAAGTCGAGTTTATTTCCTGTTTGAATTTGACTATTCGCCATAATTATATTCTTAATAGATTCTGGTATATTTTTAAAATGTTTTAATAATTTTTTTTGAATAAATGTTAAAACTGCGATCATGAAGAATTGGAGTCTGCTACCAGTTTTTTTACGCATAATTTGTGTTTTTATACCTTTAAAGCGTTTTTCAATTTTTCATTTTTTTCAATCCTGATAAAAGTTTTAAACCTTTAATCTTGCTACAATTTAAATTAATTTATTAACGGCAGATTAATTATTCGGTTTTCTGACACTGAAAAGATTTAATAAGAAATGACCTTGTTTAAAAAAAATCATTTCATTATTTTATTTATTTATTTATTTATGTATTTATTTATTTTTTGTTTACTGGTATTTTAGTGTAAAATACCGCACTCATTTCTTTTAGATTTCCATCTCAAAGAAATAAAACACATTAAACCAAAAGTGATTGCGCGTACTTTTATTTATATTTTTTAAAAATGTTTTAATACAAATTTTTGATTTGGTAGATATAATTTAAAACTGCAAACATTTATTTCAAAAATCGTTCTTCAATGGCAAAACTTAAACCAATTAAAAAGCATTGCTTTCATAATCATAGATTACGAATGTTCAAATTTAAAATAATTAGATTCTTTTGTTAAGCAATTTGAAGAAATTTTCAAGTATTCTAAAAAAACACAAAATTACTTCATAGCTTCGAGCAGTGTAATTATATTTCATCCCTGTTGTTCAGTTTTTTCTAAGGATTTCATTGAAATTACATAAGTAAAGATCGCCTTCCCGACAGAGATAATACCTCACTTCTAAAGATTAATTAATTAAACATAGTCCAGATGATACTAATAAAATATTTTTAATGTTAATGTATTGAAAAGGCATTTTTTTTTCAATCATCAAATACTAAGCTACGACTTCGAAACATTTTTCCAACAATAAGGGAAGTATTTTGAAACTGCATGGTCGAATGAGAAACTAAAAAAGTTGTTTCATATTAAAGTGAGGCTTGTCACCAAAAGAAAACTCATTTGGCGAAGAATCCTAAATGTAAGATAAAATTGAAAAAAATGTATATAACGAAATATTTTACTTTCGCAGGTGTGGGGAGTATAATTGGTCGCTTCGGAGTTGTGTTGCCCTAGCAACGAGTTGCTTAATTTCATTACTTTGCAGCTCCGTGCGAGGAGAAATTTACATCTCCAATCAAATTAGTCCTCACAATGAGCGACTGAAGCGGGAATTCTATGTCCTAAGGCTAGGTCCACTTTAATTACGTCATACTAGAGATACAGCTACGAAACGAGATAAAAAAGAAAATGAGATTAAAAAGGCTTTATTTTGTTTGTAAATATTGACGCCCCTCTTATTGCTTCTCAAAAAAGTTTATCTGATGCTTTAGTTTCAACAGGGTGCTGTTGTTGTGAGTGAGAGAAAAAAAGGTGGTGCCTGCAATTATTGAAAGTCTTATTGTTTAAAATTAATATCTATCTCAAGATGTGCTTTTTTTGTATTGTTATTTTTTTTAAATTGCACAAAAGACTTTCGAAAAGTGGTTTCTAAATAAACATAGTACTCCTCCATTTGCTTCATACACAATTTAGGAAAACATGCTTATTTGAGAAAATAATAATGATAAAAAAATTGCAAGACAGATTTGAAGCATCGCCTTAAACAAAAAAACTTTTGAATTATTAATGTTATTATCACGTTTCAAACTGTTCAAACGTAATCAGTGCGCTCAAACATTCACGAGAAATCTTACTCGCATTGTTTCCCATTGGAAAAATGCTTGTTATCTTGAAATGTTCGCTTTGAAAACTCAGAGGTAAAAAAGAGTTCAGCTGAATTTATTTTTTCCTGGTGATTTATCAACAACAAATAGGTTCTTCAAACTATCATTTCATTTTATGCGTTAAAGTCCAGAACGAAAACTTGCTTTAAATAGCAAAAATCATTCTTGGATAAATAGGCTTTTTTAAACATACAAAAAAACTCTATTACTGTTTTCAAATTGGACAGCATCTAATATTTTGAAAAACGTTGCTTAAAAATCAACTTAAACTTCTCACCTGAAGTTTGAATTCGTGTTTACAAATAGCCTGTGGCATACCAATAAGTGAGCATAGAATTACCTCCACAGTCCACACTTTAACATTTGCTTTCAAAAAATATCTTTTTTAAAACTGTGATACCTTATTAAAGATTAAAAAAGCAGTTAATTATATTCATTTAAAACATTGTCAGCAATGATATAATGTAAAAAATAAAACAGGTTGCAAACAACCACACTGAAAAATACCCTTCCTGATGTTATATAGGGATGACCTTCCTCCGAAGAGCGATGGTAATCGGTAAAATTAAATCATTATTATTTAGAAAGTAATAAAAACAAGTAAAGAAAAATTATCTTCACTGTTTTAATTTTATTGTCTGGTATGTTTTCCGTATTTATTATTTAAAGTATAAAGTCCATTACTAGACAGAAATTATTCAAGAAGGAAAATTCCTGCTACCTGACCCAACATTTGCTTCCAAACTGCCATTGTGAAAGTTCACTGCCGACGTTATACGATATTCTGAGGTATTTTTTTTTTTGTTTGTTTTTGAAAGGCTAAATAAAGCATGAATTTTCAAACTTCCATTTAATTTTGGAAAATTTGATTTTCATTATTCTAACTTTGTTCTTTTTTTCCCGGAAAATATCAATCACTATGCCCTCTCGTGATGTATTGGAAAAGATATAGTCAACTCTCGTTTATCGCGGTTAATTCGTTCCAGACTTTAGCGCGATAACTGAATTTCCGCTAAGTAGGATTCTGTATTTATAAACCGAATATTTTCCGTATTAGAGCACATAAAACTTACTTACGACTATTTAAATAGGTTTTTGAGATAGACCACCCTAGACATGAAACAGCACCCTTAGTCACCATTAAATTTGTAGTATTCAATATATTGCACAAAATAATGCACTAGAGTAAAAAGATATATCACGTTGTAATTATTTTTAAATAAACTACACTCGCACTTGTAGTTCTTACACACTACTACTAATCTATGAAAATTAAGTGCCAGTTAATGACCGTATGTACCCCCGATTTTCCTCAACATTCATTCTCATTAAAGGTATTGCGTATACAGCTTAAAAAGCTAGTACATTGTTCAACACCATCTACACTAAATATGTATTTATCCCCAAGTAATAATACAGTGTTTTTTACTTTTCAATTAGTGCTTAACGGTTAGAATGAGATAGCGATTCCCTTCACTTTCTTCGGAGATTTTATGCCTCCACTCCCTCAACTAGTACAACTGCAGCCCCTCAAAAGAGCTCACCTTACTTAAAGGACACATTTTGTTATTCTTATGTAGTAAAAAGTTTATACGAGCGCATAAAAAATGTTAATTACTATATTTAAAAATAAATAAATAAATAAAAACTAGAAAAAACCGCGATGAAGTGAAGCCGCGAAAGTCGAAGCGCGAAGTAGCGAGGGACATATCTACACAATATCGGGAACCTAATTATACAGTCATCTAAATGTAATTGATTGATTGAAAATATGTGGGACAATGGGCGAATTCTACCTATGAGGGTAATTCTTTGTTCTTGTGTTCCCATGCTCACACACTACACGCGGCAGTGTAAGTTAAGGAAGAACTTAAAACTTCCTGTAAAGTAGAAGACGAAATTTGGCTTGTTTGTTTTGTGTATGTATGTATGTACTAATATTCCCACGTGTCATTTCTCATCTTCCTGTTTAACTAATATGTGACAACCAAAAAAAAAAAAAAATATTAAATTGAATTTTTGGCATCTTGAATTCAAATTATGTTTTTCGCAATCACGAACGTGTGTGTGTATGAATGCGTGTGTGTTTGTGGAGGCGCATGTGTGTGGGTGCGTGTGTAGGCGTTCGTGTGTGTGTGTGTAAGTAGGCATATGTGTTTGTGTCTGTGTGTAGGCATGAGTGTGTGTATGTGTGTGTGTGTGTAGGAGTGTGTATTTGCGTCTGTGCGTAGACATGAGTGCGTGTATGTGTGTGTGTGTATGCGTGTGTAGGATGTGAACGCAACCTTCGTGAGGCCGGTCGACGCGACGGTGGTGCTGGCAGAGGGTGCTGGTGGGAAAATAAAATCATAGGAACATCAAAACAATCAAATGAAAACAATAAGTAATCGTGATTGCTCAAAAAAAAAAAAAAAAAAAAAACACACACACACACATTTTTCAAGTACAATAGATGACATAAGTTCAAAAACATAAAAAAAAAAAAAACTTGAAAATTGCAGATACTGAACTTTGATCTTCCGTCTCAGAAAATAGCTCAAAGTTAAATAGGCAAATGTTAAGAGATGTGTTAAAAGGCATTTTCTGTGTATGCAAAAGACTACATTGTAAGGTCTGGCATTTCAAAGTCAAAAATTCCAACTATATTTCATTTTCCAATCAGTCCTTCGCAAGCAAGCTGATATACACAGATTTCCTGAATGGATTGGGTATATCTGCGCAATGCAAGTTTTCAGTTTTCATCTTCTAAGTTTAATATAAAAAAATCAATAGCTCTGATGCTTTGTGTAGCATATTTTGGATGTCTATTGTTTTACATTTCTAAAAAAATCAGACAGGTCGTGGTCATATTTAAGATGTTACACGTCTGTGAAGTTTAATGAGCAAATTTCGTCCATTTTCTGAAAAATACGTGCATGAATCATGTATGTGTATGGTACCATCATTAGAACCAAATGTATAACAATTTTCTTAATGACATCATTATTAGTTAAAAACTTAACTAACGTTAATAATGAAATCCTTTTGGAGCATTTGTATTTTGAATTTAAAAGTTCCGCTTCATGGGAAACAACATACTGAGATATCTTTGTCTAAATAAACTTTCAAATGCATTTATGACATTTGTATAGCAATTTATCTTCCATTGCATAAAAGCGTTCAATAGTATTAAAACTGTTTCCAAAACAAAGCGTTTTATTTTTGCAAAGGTTTCAAATTTAGTTTTAAATAATTACATATTTTTTAGGAGTGTGTAATGCAGTGCATAGTTTATTTTAATTCTGCTAATTTACAGTAAAATCTTGCTAGTACTAAGTTATGTCTATCACAATCAAAAACATATTTCTTGCAAAAACAAACATTGAAAAATTTAACCTAGTTTTAATCAAATCAGAATGTAATATTTTAAATAACATACTAATCTATTTAGTACAGGCGGCCCTCATATATCACGGTACTTCTACAACACGGTTTCGATATTACACGGTACCAAATTTGCGATTATTATAACACGGTTTCGATATTATGCGGTACGAAACTTGAATTTAATACTTCATGGTTTTGATATAACTCGAATGTTACATTTAAAAAAAAGGAATTTTATTTTTGTTTAATGCATTCTGTTAACGGTTGATAACTCAAATAAATTTTTGCTTAGTATTTATGAAACTTGGTTTTTATATAACACGGTACACATCCCTCGATTTACATTATTTCTAAACCTCGTAAAACAGGATTTCGATATAACACGGAAAACAGTTTCGATATAACACGGAACACGGTTTCGATATAATACGGAACACGGTTTCGATATAATACGAACACGGTTTTGATATAACGATACATCTTAACCTGATTTTTCTTATGCACATGCATAATTATTAGTATTAAAATAAGTAAAATGTTACTTTTAAAAAAGTCTCGTATAACACGGTTTCGATACTACACGGAACGAATTAACCATATTAAATGAGGGACACCTGTTGGAATTTCATGCATGAGTATATTTAATTCTGATTTCATATAGTCTGGTTCTATACAGAAAATACAATTCGACTTTGTTAATGTTTTTTGGCATACGGAATGTCCATAATTTTTTTTTTTTTTTTGTATTTCTAAAAAAAGTCTGGAAAAGTAACGAAACAATGTTACGATGGAAACTCATCTTATTATTCCGTCTTCCATATGTGTTATTCACTGAGAAGCAATGACAAAACCATCAAGTTTACTTAACTGTTGCAATTACATTTGATATCTACATAAAAGTTTTAAAAAAGGCTTAAGCATAGCTTTTAATGGCAGTAGTTTATCTATTAGATAAATATTTCTAACAGCCATATGAAGGGAGTTTAAAGAACTTTTCGTTCAGGTATTTATCGAATGCACTCCAGTGAGCTTTAAAAATCGTAGAGCAGAGTTGCAGCTTAACCCCTTCAGTCAGAATTATGAAATATTGTACCAAAAATGTTGATATTTGGTACAGTGTGCTATGGTAAAGGGTATCTTATAGACAAAATTTTGAGTTTCTAGGAGAAAAAATAAAAGAGTTACGGCACCTCCAATATTCCGGACTTTTATTTTTGAAATCAATATTTCATATACCAAAAGATAAAATACCGAACAAACTTTATTATGAAATGATCTGCAAACAATTATAAAACATAATATAAGCGTTTGAAACGATTAATTAAAGATTATATATTTTTTTAAAAAATCAGGAAAAAAACCTCGCTATTCAGATGAAAATCCATGGTTGGAAAAATGAGCCACTCTCTATCTCTCAATCCTTATATGTCAGTGTTGTCAATTCCAAAACGAAAAATTATTTCACAGACTATAATAAGTAGAATGTAAAAAGTCAACTACGAAAAAAATCAAATAATTAAATCAATTATTAAATGTTTAGCAGCTGTTTAAAGTGTATGTCCGGTATACCGGACACCAGGTCTGAAGGATTTAAACGAAATCAGAAATTAATAAATCTTCACTTAGGAAAAAATGAAGATGTTTTTTATTGGTTACAAAGTCATGGTCCGGCATCAGAAAACGATCATTTTTACACAACATAAAATCTCACATCACTCAAAAATCGAACTGCGAACCAACTCGCATTCTTATAAGTTCTTTGACGGTTGGAGCACTAATGCCCCGATCTTTCTGCCACCATTCCGCAAACCGCAATCGCTTCCAAACCATTACACCAGCTGCCAAGCCTCAATCGCATCGATATGGCTCCGTACATTTCCCGAAAATCCTGGCATTTTATTCTCCACCAAACTCTTCCCCCACCTTTTAAACTGCTCAATTCCAAAGTGTATACCGATTTAAAAATAACGCCCGAAAAAGTAGTAAAAAGAGCCCAGAGAGAAGACACATTTGAAACCTGTAGGCCATAAATCAGGGAACGCTTTTGAAAGTAAAATGTTTTAAATTACCTATGCAGGGGAAAATGCCTTCCAAACAGTTCATCATATTCACTGCTTGCTCGTCATATGGTTTTTTCCCCCCAGCAGAACATGTTTGCGGTTAAAGCTTTTATCGCGAGGTTTAGCTCATATGTCACTGAGATAAGTCAAACTGTCGCATACCACGCGTGATTTATTTACTTTCGTGCCGCCGTTTCACGGAGGCATAGTAATATATAAATAAAAATAAATATAAACTTTTTTATTTATTTTTCTGTCGCGTCTCTGGCTCCAATATTTAAGTTTTTCTTTAATATTGATTCTTTTACCGATTATATATATATATATATATATATATATATATATATATATATATATATATATATATATATATATATATATATATATAAAGAAAATAGTGGGTTACCTACAAAATAAAAGTTATCCTTTTTCACCTTATTCATTTAGCAGAATGAGTGGTTGAAGAAAAATGTAAGTATTTAAGAAAAACGGGATGGTTAAAATGGAATAATTTTGCTGTAAAAATTCTTATAATTGCATTTCACTTTTTTAACCCTCTGTCACATGTTTGTTTTTACGTTTCTTATAACATTTCTTTTAAACAAATAAATATAACAAAATAAACTAATAATGAAAGAATAAATAATAATTAAAAAAACAGCTTAAAACAAAACTATGCACTAAGAGAAAACTAAACCCTTTATTACTTCCTCTTTAAATTAGCCGACTTCTCCGGGTTTTTTCTTTTTTTAACAAACGAAGTTTAGTGAACGGAAAAAAGATTTTCCCCGCTATCACTGTTATATTATTTTTCACCCTTTCAAAACACATAATTAGCAGTTGTTGAGAACATCCAAAATATAGCCTATAAAATCTTATTATGGTAAAAATAAAAATTGTTGCAGAAGAAATTGTAAAAATTCTCAGATTTTTATATTTTGTATTTTTTGTAAAAGGCAAAAAAAAAAAAAAAAAATCAAAGAAAATAATCTGTAAGCTTAAAAGTGTGTCGCATTTTGTCATTTTCATTGATATTTATTACCTCTTTGTGACAGATTGCCTCTCATTAAAAGTCATATAAAATTCTATTTTATTTAACGTCTAAATAAAGCGCTTTTAGAATTGCAAGTTCGATTATTGAGATTAAAATTCACCATTTTTATTCTTAGTTTAAAAAGACTCATATTATTTATGTTTTAAGTTGACAAGGCTTACAAAAAATAAATAAATAAATAAATAAATAAAACATAAATAAAAAACGTTAAACTTCCTTTGAATTTTGTTTTTCAAGCGAAATGTACATTGCTAGTTACTGCTTTTAGATTTGATTACTTCCATTAAGTGTTCCAACAGTCAATGTATTTGAATCTTTTTGTGCATTTATTGCGAGATGAAATAAAAGTAAAAAGCGAAGGATGAAAGAAAGGAAGAAAAAAAATCAGTGGTAGTCCTTTTTTTTTTTGTTTCCCTTTATTATGTTCTTAGTACTGTATGCTTATTTTTGGGGAATTTTTTTTAGAAAAGTCAAACTAACTTTCTCATTAAAGGAAGAAGCAAGCATTTTTATATTGACGTGTATCCAAATTCTTACTGATTTGTTTTCTGGAACTTCAGAAATGTTTACTTGAGGCATAAAAAATGTTAATCACGCCTATTTAATCCATAAATTTAAAAACTTTTCTGGTTATTGCTTTACACGCTCTGCTTTTGTTTCTTTTAGAGAAAAAGTTTTACGATTTTTCGCTGCTGTTTGAGATTTCACGAAGGGTGTTTCACGAACTCTATCAGTCTTACAAATGAAACCCAAACAAACCATTTTCAGTGATGAAATGCTTGTTTAGTTAACTCTACACTAAGACAAATTCTTATTTTAATTCCAAGACAGTGAAGCGTGTACTTTTCACAAAGATCTTTCCCCCTTTTCACTTAAAACAGTAACAACTATATTCGGAAACGATTCTTTTTTTGAGGGAAAACAACTAGACTACCTATACCACACACGATATCGAATCAAAACTACTGTCTACGCTGCTAGAAGGCTCAACATGACGTTTAACCAATTGAAAACTGAAATATTTTAATATTTACAAAACAAATCTTACAAAACTTTCTTCTTCGCACAGGTTTCGTGCATTCATTCTACAGAACTCAGGGACAGCGCAATGATGCTTCAAACATGAGCATAAAGATCAATAACAAAATTTAAGACAAAGCTTGTAGATAATTAATTACCTTCTTTTTTTCTGCTTATACATTATTATTTTGTTTCAAGTTAAAGAAAAAGGCTAGTAGACATTTATTTGCTGTTTTTTTACCGACTTGTCTGGTTTATCTTTGTTTCAGTTGCAGACGATCATTCTAAAATAACTTTAAGTTTTACTTAGCTATCGCCTTATTTTAGGAGCAAACTACCAAACTTAAAAATCGGATTGAGTTTAAATATAAATTGAAATAAAGCATGCATATATAAAGTTTAAGATGCCTTAATATTTCAAACAATTAAGAACATTATATTTTATTCTTAGAACGACTACAATCCCTTATGTAACTCAGTTGTACGTGTGTCAACTAATTGCTACTTATGATGTAAACTGCATTGACTAATATTGAAACCCTTAATTATGTGCGGTAGCTGTTCTTGAATAGAGAATAGGTGCAATTTTGAGTGTCTCTCAATCTGTTGCAAGACTTGTTTGCATTTAACTGCATCAAAGGACTTCACTTGCACTCTCAAAGGCTGAGGCGTATATGTGAACTCAATAACTACTGGAGAATATTATTCGCCGGTTTTGCAACTTGGAGAAACCTTTTCACACAATAGAATACGAAAGGTATTCATGTACCTGATATAGTTGCATTTGCTGCCTTGATGGAATTGAGAAAAATATATGGTTCTTTATTTTTTAGAGGGTTTCCATCCGTAATTCAAAAACAATCAATTTTGACGTTTTCTGTCAGAAAACGTCTTTAAACAAGTAGAAGCGAAAAAAAAAAAAACTTAATTCTATCATTTTGCACTAACTATTGATACAAAATATTGAAATGAAATGAGAAGTATGCTTGGATTCAATCTGAAAAACTATTCATGGAATTTTAAGAGCACAAATTAAATGGGTAAATTATATAGTTCATCAGTTTAACCATTGGGACGAAATACGTAATAATTCGAAACTTGAAATCATCTTAACGGTTTTACTGTCAACGTTTAATGAGAAGGTGTTTATGAAACAAACGACATTTCTTTAAGAAAAACATTTTAAGAAAGAAATACTTTAAGCAGATAATGAAATAAGTTATACAGTGCAATCCCGTCATAACAAGCAACATGTATGATCGAAATCCAGCAGCAACTTAAATATTAGCAAGGCATCTTGACTGCATGCAATTCAGTCCTACGTTCGAACTGTAGTGTGATTATACACAAAGTTATCAAGATTAAAAAAAAGGATATAATAGACGATGCTAAATTCCTTATTTAGTTTTCGATTTATGGTTGATGTACTTTTAAACGTTTTTAAAGGTTTCTTCACCGGGTGTAGTCATACATTGCTACGGTTAGTAAATTGGGTATTGCGAAAAAAAAAAAAAAAAACACCCGTATATAACGTGTGCATGTATGTATTAGAATATGATTAGCGTTTAAGAATTTAGTACTGTGAATAATTATCTAGCTTATAGTCATTCATATTCTAAGTAAATAAAATTTTAAGTTTAAATTGTGTGATACTAAAAAAAAAACTTTTAAAAAATATATATGTGTTAACTTTTGAGTAAAGCTGAGTAAGTGTCTAGGGATGCAACGATTAATCGGCAGTAATCGTGTAATCACCCACAATCGGTAACTTTGATTAGAATAAGAAAATTTTGACCGAATAATTGGCCGTTATTTATTTCTAATCAAATTTAAGCAAGAAATAACAAATGATTTTGAATGTGATAATTTCTAGGTCATTGCGACAAACAAATAACATCATTTTAGTGTCTTCCTTTGCCACATCTGGAATGAAATTGTAAGAAGATTTTTTTTTTTTTTTTGCATTGCATGCAAGGCATTCTACATGTTTTCATTTATTTCTGTGTGGTTAATCAAAGAACCAAGTTCTAAATATATTTTTTTTCTCATCTTCATCACGTGCATGCGTCAAGTTTCTGTGATACCCATTTGGCATTTAAAGGCTCGTGCACTAATGTGCTTTGAGGTGTTTTGTAACCGAAGAGTGGCTTTAAGTTACAGTCACCTCCCTGATGCGAAACTGATCCTGTTTTATTGTGGAACTAGTGGTACCCGCACGGCTTTGCCCGTAATAGAAAAATTAAATGGTCTTTTGGTTCGCCTGTATATTTATAAATAATGTATTGTGAATTTTCTCGCCAATTGGCTTGTACCCATGTTACGGTTCCACGTTATGATAATTTCGTATCTTGCCAATTGGATCGTGCCTATGTTACGGTTCCACATTATGATAATTTTGTAATTTACTCGTCCATCTTATGATATTTTTGCTCTTAAAATTGGAATAGAAAAAGAACCACATCAAAATTTCGAAAAATCGCTTCGAGGTGCACCCCATAAACTACAAACTAACTTTGTGCCAAATTTCATGAGAATCGGCCGAACGGTCTAGGCACTATGCGCGTCACAGAGATCCAGACATCCTACAGACATCCAGACATCCTCCAGACAGAGAGACTTTCAGCTTTATTATTCGTAAAGATAATAAATTACTTTTATCACTTTATGTCAACTTTTTGAATTAACTGTCCGCATAGTTTAAACTGACAAAGTCGACCAGATGATGAAAAGTAAAAATAGTTTTTTAATACTAGTTTATGATTATTTATGAACCCAAAAACACGTAGACGAAACAGAGTTTTTATTTTTTATGTAATACAAAATGTACGAAAATGCAAACAAGAAGAAAACCCACACCAAATCTAGGTCTTATGCATCAATGAAATTCTTGCTAGAAGTCCCCCTTACTACAAAAAAATTTTGTGTTTTTTGTTTTAAATATCGATTATAAAAAATTATTTATAAGAGAAATTATTTTCTCACGGAAATATTGCATGCTGATCTGGATTAAACTGAACCATTTCAGTTTTATTACTTAACTTTAATTAGTAATTTAAAATTGAATAAGTTTAATTTGTTTTTGTTTAAAAAAAATAAAATTAGAAGCATTATAATTGACATGTTAGTTTTGCTTAAATTTGTGATAAACCATCAATGAAAACATTCTGCAACAAATATAGCCTTTTTTTCTTTAATTTTCATGAACCAGATCACGGAAACACATTGCATGATTCAGAAACATATTTTCCCACACTTAAAATTGATGATGTTTCTGGTTTGTGATTTCTTATTACCAAGCCTATTATAATTGAGGGAAACAAATCATTTACTAAAGGATAAAGATAAAAAGGGAAGATTTTAAAAACAGTTAAATTGTTATGAATTTAGCCTTTATTTGATACTTCTAAACACACTTTGTTTTAGAAAAAGAACTTGAAAAAGAAAGGAAAATAATAGAAAAAGGAATAGCAAAATTTAATTAATCATAATTTGTGTTAACCCGCCTTTTTCTGTAGGTAAAGAAGAAATCAAGAAACGTGGAAAAGTTTCAAGTCGAAATTTTCTTTAGTAAGGCAATGCCTTAGTATATCGGCAATTCTTTAGTAATGAAAACTTTTATATTCCAGGGATAATCTTAAAGAAATATTGTTATGGAAATTTCCTGCTTCACCTTTTTGCATTGTTAAAGAAATCCAGAAGAGTATTGATGTTATTGAAAACCAAAATATTACGAATAGAAAAAAAATATTGGAGTTACATAAATCAAACTTTCTTTACCATCTTCTGTCCCTCAGCACATTATTCAAATACAGATAAATTACTAAATTAAAAGTCAATTTGGAACATTACATTAGTATAAAGACTTATTTTTCTCTACATCATTTTTTATTCAAATTGCGATATTTCACTACAAAGAGAGTAATTTGAATCTTGTCAGTTAATACTTCAGGTAAAAGATTTTAATTATAAAAATAATCCTTTTATGGCCTTCAGAATCTGTAAAATTATGATTATGTAAATGTAACTTATTTATATTCAAAGGTAGCTACTAGAGTTAGTTCAAAAGGTTTGCATTTAGTTGTATCATAATGTTTTAAGTTGAAGTTATGCAGCGCATTTTTAAAGATTCCCTAACGTCTCATTCAAGGACTCCTGAAGTTGAAAACTAAGTTTAAATACAAATCTATTGATTAATTTATTATTGCAAAATAGTTGTTTTTTTTTTAAATTTAGTTATAAAATTTTTAACCGTCCTCTTCCTCACCTTTCCACATTAATATTCATCATCGTGCAATGCTTGCTTTCTACAACAAAATATTGACGTTTTTTTCACATTCTGACGTAAAGATGTACCCATGTGCATAAAAATGTACTTTTTCGCAATGTATTCTAATGCTTAAGATACTTTTGAAGCAATAAAAAGAAGCATAAAAACAGATAGATACACAGATTATCTAAATAAAAATCAATTTTGATGTTATACAATTAAGTGTTGATATAATTTTGGTAAAATATATTATAAATTAGTTAAGATAAGTAAATGCAACCCATTATGTCTTGCGAACTATGATACACCATATAAATGTGCAAAAAGAAATTGTTTTCAAAAGTTAACAAGCTTCAATTTTCAAATTTATACTACTAGTCAAAATGTTCGAATAGTTTTAAATTATAACAATAAGTAATGTAAAAAATAGGTTTGTGTATCAGTTACTTAAAATTTATTTATTTTTAATTTTTTCAAGATTCAAAAATTACCATTGCTGCAGATTTTTTTAAAATATATCGCGCTCATAATTTTGCGTAAATATTTCGCTCTTAAAATTACAGTACTTACAAATGAGACCACCATATTTGAATTACAAGCAGTGAGTCACTCTTCCAAATCATTCTTCCGTAAAAATTTAATTTCAACTGCAATACCGCGAGATGATTGTGAAGAAAGAGCGGTTAAATAAAATCCTTCTTCCGTGACGAAATTTATCACATCAGAATGGTTTTACGCAGTCACCATTTCTACAACGCAATATGTTGCAGATTGTGTCATTTAGACATTGCAGGAAGACCGTTGTTTCATTCGGGTAAGCATGCTTCTGACCAAACAGCAGAGGAGCTTTTAATTGCGAGTGACAAATTTAATGTGGGAGGTATTTTACCGGAGGTTTCAAATGGATGTATAAAATTGCATCATATACTATTTCTACCTGTGAGCATCGTAACTAGATTTATTTAATTATTTTACAAAGTTTGACAGTATTTTCAGAATATTCTAAAATTTTCAAAGCAAATGACATTGGTAGCTGACTTTTATGTACGCAATATAGTTAAGCGTTCTCAATCGAATTTTCTATTCATGAACGGAAACAAAATATTGCAATACTTTTAGAAATTACGAAGATTTACAAATTATTAGTTAGATATAAGTTTTTTACTTTTTGATGATATACAGTGAAGCACCGTTTATACGTTTCTCTTTTATACGTTCTTATCAATTATGCGTTTTTAAAATTGGTCCCTGCAAAGTCTAATACACATTAACCTATACCTATTATACGTTTTTTCGTTTGTACGCTGTTTTTCATGCAGTCCCTTCAAAAACGTATAAACAGTACTTCTATTTGGATAGTTTGATTTAAAGGAAAGGGAGTGAAGGTTTGATTGAGATAATTTTTTTTTTTTTTTTTGGCTGATAATTTCTACAATAAAGTTTTATAATGTTTGTCATATATTTTTAATTTTAAGGGGAGATATACACGTCACAAAAGCAGTACTATTTCAATACTAAGTCTAATATCTTACGTGATTTGCTTTCGCTATTAATGGCACATTATGACTCATATAAAGAAGGTGGCATTAGCGCTTGTACGTTTAATTTATCTGTTGTTGTAATTACACATTCCATGCGATGATTTAAGAAAAAAAAATAATAAGAGAACTATTTTTATGAATAATATAGCATCTAAATTTTCTTCTAACGCCGAACTCAAATAAATCGTTCTAAATTCCTTCTTAGTAGTGGCAGAAAATATGCTAAAACTGTGCTTCGGAATCAAGTATAGAATTTACTTCTTTCTTGTTAGCATAGCGATGTAATAAAAAGGTTGACGGGAGACTGGCGATTTAAAATGTACTTTGGCTATTTCCGATTCACATTTTTCCTATCGAGATTACTTCTTTGCTGTTGCCTTATATAGAAGTTTGGTAAGACCTCCTTTGGAGTATGCTGTTCAGTTTTGGTCTCCTTATCTTAAGAAAGATATTATTGTATTGGAAAGGGTTCAAAGGCGGTCTACAAGGCTAATAAATGAACTTTCTCATTTAGACTATATTTCCAGGCTTAGAAGGCTAAAAATGTAGTACAGTCTTGAGAAAGAAGAGACCGAGGGGACATGATTCAGTTGTTTATATTTATTGAAATGAAAGATGTTACGGGGCTGAAGTTTAGCACTGAAAACAGGACAAGGGGTCATTGTTTTAAGCTATTTAAATCTCAAGCTAACATGGATATTAGGAAAAATTATTATTTTAGTAGGGTAGTGGAATCTTGGAACAGCTTACCGGACGAGGTGGTAATGAGCAAGGGAGTAGATAGTTTTAAGAGGGCCATTGATCTTTACTGGGGATTATAAATTGACTAGGACCAGTCTAGCTGGGACCACAGCCTGTTGCTGATCCTCACTTTTGTATTTGTATATTCTCGGACTAAACCCCCTTCCTTCATTTTCCTCACATACATAATACTCTTTCTTTCTGGTTTCTTCACATCTCACTTGAGGATGGACACGTCTAGGATTATTTCGTTGATTAAGCGAGGCTTTAAAATATAAATATATATCAGTGAATAACTTGCCCATTGAAGCAAAAACACAAATTATCTTCCCATTTGAATAGGTTTGAACCAACTTTATTTCTCCTTTATGTTCCTACGTAAGGCGGTTTCCTGATCAAGCGTTTATTATAACTTGGCACTAATAACTAATTATTTTAAAGAATCAAAATCGTTCACACTTCCTAAAGTACAATACTGATACCAATTGTTTGCAAGTCGCGATACAAATTGAACATGAGTCTCACCTTGCATGCGTTTTTCCGTTTAAACGTTCGGAAAGTATGAGGAAGTTATCACAAACTTTCTAGCAACCATTATTTCTAATTTATTATAATAATCCCCCCCCCCCCAATACTTTTAGATAAACTTAAGCATTTGCGGCCTTTTCGCGCAGCAAACTGCAAAAAAAATCCCTTTTAAAATCATTTTGCTACATGCTTAGTATTGAATATAATCCCTCTAATGAAGATAAAAATAAGTTCCAACCTTCATGTGTGGAAGAAACAGGAATGCTTGATGTGTGAGCGCTATGACTCAAACTTTAAACATATATTTAAGTTACGGTTTCTAAAGTAAACTGAAGTGAATCCGTATTTCCTGCTTCAAATTTGTTTTTTCCTGTTTAAGGCTTATTCTTTTTAGTTCTAACTTTGCATTTATTTTTTCTAGCTCAAGTTTCGCATCATCTAATTTAGGTTGTGCATTCAATTGAGCACTCTTTTGCTTTTCTGCTCAACACTATCGAAGAAAAATATTTTTAAATAAACTACTTATCATTTTTGTAGCAATTATTATTTAAAATTTAATCTTCCATTCGAGTTCCTTGAAATATATTTAAACTCATAATATCTATGCTGAACAATTAAACCTACAAAACTTGTAAATTCCATGCTGAAATCACCCAAACGGTAAAAAGGTTGCCTGCCCAGTAGCTCGTCTTTTTAAAGATGTAAGCCGAATCGTGTCGACACTGCACCAGTGTCGTTCGTTTTTATTTTTAAAGGAAAATATACACTTCACAAAAGCACATTTTATTTCTGACTGAAGAATTTTCGTCTTTTATTTTTACTTAAAAAAAACCGCGAACAAAGAGCGCGTGACATAAAATAAAGAGAGAGCTGATGTGAAAACATAAAACGTCTTAACTCAATCCATTTACCAGTAACCACGGCAGAAAAACAGAAAAAAAAAAAAAAACTCTACACTGTTAAAGATATAGACACAATTGCATTTTGCAAGATTTTTCACTTGGGGAAAAATAAAACCATTTGCATTTATATTTTCCTGATAGATGCTAAGTCCTGTCATTAAACCCGTATATAGTAAAAGAGATGTTTCATGAATATTGTGTTTAAATAAAATCAATAAAAATACTACCTAACAATTTTATTGTAAAAATGCGTATTTAAAATACTTGCAAATATTTTAATTACGAACCGCTATCAGTTTCTAAGAGATTCACGCTGATATTCAATTACGGAAAAATAACGCAATTGATGCAAAATAAAAAAATGAATAATTATCGGTGGTTTATGCAAGCAAAATACTGTAAATGGAAATTGAAAAAAAGAAAACGATGAAATACATTTCTCAAGCGCCTACAGTACTGAATTGATTACTACTGCTTTATTCATCAAATACCATTGTTTTTCCAGATATTAGTATACTTAAAAATTAATTTTAGATAGAAGTTGATTGATCCGGTGTCGTTCAAAGCATGGCATTTTTTTCATTTTTTTCATTTGATACGAGTTTTATATTATAGAAGAATATAGCTTCTTGTTTAAATCCATGGGTCAGTTGCTTCTTGATATAGTTTCAAACCTGTACATTTTTTTATAATTTATTAAATTGTCAACTAACTACAGAAACACACATTTTAGCGAAATGTCTCTTGGTTTACTAGTTGATGAACCTTGAATATAATTTATACAATACCATACAATAACACGTTTGAACTAAAAGCGTAGCAGTTACATTTTACAGCACAATATTGTGCTATTTCGTATACGATAACCAATGTTGCAATCTAACTACGAACGCATCAGGTGGGCATTATAGAAATATAACCAGAAAACACCAAACACAGATACACACACACACACACACACACACACACCCACACACACATATATATATATATATATATATATATATATATATATATATATATATATATATATATATATATATATATATATATATATATATATATATATATATATATATATATATATATATATATATATATATATATATATATGACATTACTTAAAGAATTTAGCTGCACACAATCATGCTGCTCAGAATGTGTGACAATTAGAAAATTCTTTGCAGACAAAATTGTGAAAACCAAACGCGGCAAACTTACTTTTTACTTTTATACTTATTCTATTTAGAACTCGTTGACCTGTTTGATACGTTTCATGAATTTCCATAAATTAGATATAGAAACTATGTAGTTTCATGTAAAAATCTTCAAAAAAGTACCTCTTCTCAAAAGGAAAAATGCCTCAGTGTTGATGGCAAAGTGATGCTGCTGTACCTTTACATTATTTGTGGATTTGGGGAGATTGTGAGTAATAGATTTCATTCTTCCACTTTCGGCTTACAATTCGTTATAGTAACAATGTTTACAAAAAACAACTACGGTAGTTTTATTCATGTTGGTTTCTCAAGTTATTGATTTTTAAGTTTTCATCAAATGCTTAAGTGGGTCTCACTTTCTTGCGCAAGATTTCCTCTTTCGGAAAGCCCACACTGCGTACATTACGCAATAAAGTGCTCAGGAAGTTATGTTTTGCGCATAATTTGCATAGTAATATCCTTTTCAGCTCTGAACGGAGACGTATGTGAAAAGAGACAAAGCCTCGTAAGGCTGTCCTCTACACAATTACAGCAGTGCTTTACAACAGCTTGGTTCAAGTGGCACAGGAATGGGGCCGAATTAAATCCGTGCAACCTTTCCTCCACTTCAAAATATTCATCAGGGCGGCTTACATAATACCCGTCGGAATTCCTTGCGTGAAAGCGGACTAATTTTCCTCATTTAACTACAGGGACAGCTTTAATTCACACCCTTTCGCAGGACGAACAATGCCGCTTTTAATAGGGAGTGACCTGGTGTGAGCCTCTGATGCATGAATCGAGGGAAATCTTAACGCAAATAATTACCGCGCCTTTTGGGAAAGCAGCTTGCGTACGGTTGCCATGATTCGTGCCCAAATCAGTAGCGAGTATGGAAGAATGTACGGGTTCCTATTCATGTTCTAAGAATGTTGTTGAATTTCTTCATGCAGTCCCGCTGATGCCATGCTTAATAACGCCTGTGCTAGCTAAACTATGGTTCGAAACCTGCTGATTAAATTTGGCATAAAGTAAGTACGCTAAGTGATAAGTCCCTTTACCTCTATTTTAGTACTAGTTAGAAGTAATGGAACAAACATCTCTACATAGTATAAAATGAAGTGTCAAAAAAGCGTCTGTGTGTTTGAACTCGCAAAACTCGAGAACTACCCGGCCAATTTCACTGAAATTTTCACAATTTGTTTCTTTAAGTCCTGAGAAGGTTTGCAGACCAGTTCGAAAACAATTCGATGAATAGTTCTTTTTTTATTCCAATTTAGGCCCAATTTTCACATAAATTCTCGAATATGGGGGTGAAAAATTACTCGCAATTAGTAATATTATATATCGTTGGAAAGGGAAGAATTTTCCGCGTTCTACGCAATTTATTCCAACGCTCTAACTTAATTGCGGCGGGAGTTATTCACGTTTTTAGCTCGAATTTGCTTAGGCTTAGCTGAAATTTAGGCACTACTTTCTTCATTAAATTTATCAATAAAAAGTGAAGGAATTGTCCTACAGTTTTTTTTTTGACACCATTGAAAAGAGCTACCTTTTTTACTCCAGATCTAACTTGACCTATATGGTCGGAAGTTTAACGCTCTATCTACATTAGAAAAAAAGTTACAAGCGAATTAAATGAAGTTCAAAAATTTGTTCTCTATTCAAGTTTTCAACCATTTTATTTTGCGTTTCCACAGTAACGCTTTTTGAATCCATTATTTCCATCTTTCTCATTTTCAATTCTGAAACTTATTTTATTTTGTGTTTCCATGGTTACGCTTTTTAAATCCATCTTTCTCATTTCATTTTAATTTCTTAAAAGTATTTTAATATCTGTCGTCATTGCTTGGAGGGGAAATTTTGCATGATGATTTTTTTTCTTCTATTTATGCCTGATTGTTGAATATACGTCACTTGACACAATTTTTGTTTTCAAAATAGACCGGGCAAAGCCGGGCAAAGCAGCTAGTAAGAGTATAAATGAACTTAAAATATAGGGGAAGGTTGCCGTCAATGAACCGAATCCATGGATAGATCGCTAAGATATTTGACGTACTAGAGTTTGTGCAGATGCATAATCAGTTTTAGTACCTTCCTTTGTCTGAAAACAGTCTACTGCAGATTCGTCAAGTAGCTAAAATTATTCAATCATATTGTTTCGCGATCAGAAAAGATTTCTACCATTATCTTACTAATTAATGAGATTTTCGTTTTGTTATAACTTGCTTTGAATATCACTGATCATCTAAACGTGAACATTGACTTAAAAGAGTGCTTTTCAAGTACTATTCCCCATACTTCATGTTTCATCATGATTCGTCGCAGCAGTAACAACTATAAGAACATTCAAAATGACGCAGTTGCTATCATTGGACGATTAGGTGTTTCCTTGAATGGGGCACCTGACAAAGTGAAAAATCTCAAATGTTGCTGTAACTTCAGCTCAATTACCTTTGAAAATTACTCAATTGTTTTTAGAAATAAATATGAAAATGAAGAAAATTATCTCAGTAATTCATGAAAACTCTTATGCTTTATTAAAAGTTCAAGGCATTTTCTTTATAAAATTGATTAAAAATTTTAAAAATAATTATACATAATAAGGAATAAATACCTTTGTGCTGAAAATTATAATAATCAATTATCCAACGTTTTGGAGCACAAAATATCCAAATTACTGCAGACACGTGTTTCAGTGTTATAAGGAACACCATTCTCAACGCAAAGAAGTATGAGCTTCTGGATGAAAAGTCATCCGAGAAAATCAACACGGTGGACCACAAGGATATAATACAGTGGTGGACATAATTATAAACTCAAAATTTTTTTATTTTGGTTTAATTATAGCTTAACTCAATTTAACTTTTTTTCACTAATGTAAAAGTGAATGGTTAAAAGAATAGTTCTAAAAGTAGTACAACTCATCAGTTAGATTAAAAAGTTAATGAAATTTGAGAATTTGAAAATTTAATATCATTACATAATTTTATCATTACGTGAAACCTGGACAAAAGTATAAACTCAAAGGTAAAAAATCGAGGACTACGAGAAAGTTTCGTTCGAAAATGTTAATTTAACGACATAGAATGAATAAATGTTGCCATCAGTGATTGCTAAATTTTTGTTTTTGAAAATTAATAAGAAACATTTTAATGCACAGCTGGACAAAATTATAAACTCAAGACCTTTTTCATTTTTTCAATCATAATTTAACCCAGTTTAATTTTATTTTTTATTTAATAAAACAGATAACGCAATTTAAATGCTCAGCTTTAATATATAAATAAACTCTAAGGGCTCTTTTGTATTATATTCTAAGTTTTGGATTTTCTTATCATTAACTTCTTTTTCGAAGAATAAAATGAAAACATTCTGGTCACACATTAGCTACTGCTTATTTTCTTTATCATTATGTCAAACAAAATAAATGCTACTGAAAAAAATAATAATAAAAAACATTTATTTTCATTTCAGACAATATGTTCTCCTCAGTTTAATTTTCCTTTATTATTCAAGTAAAACTCTTTATCGTCTGGTTTTCATGTTCAGAATGATTTAAGCTTTTTTTTAGAGCAAATTTTCATTCTGTCGAGTTGTTAAGTTCTTCGTGCTTTGGTATTCATTGAGTTTTGAAATGCCTCAAGGTTTAAAACTTACAGTGCAACAAGTAGGAAAAATTGTGGCCTACATAGATGCTGGTAAAACCCAACGCTAAATTGCCTATTTAGTTAAATGCTCCCAAGGGGCAGTAAAAAACGTACTGAAGGATCCCCCAAGTTATGGAAAAAGAAAAAGGACGGGGAGGCATTCGAAACTAACTGAGAGAGATCGAAGATATATTTTACGCACAGCTTCAAACACTAGAGCTTCTTCCAGCAAAATTCTGAAGACTTTAAAACTCAAGGTGAGCTCTCGGACAGTTAGAAGAGTTCTACAACAAGCTCAGAATATGAAGTGGTGTAAAATGAAAACACAGCCAAAACTGGAGGTTCAGCATATTGCTGAAAGACTTCAGTTTGCACAGAGACAAATGTCTTGGGAAAAAATGTAAAATGCAGTTGTTTGGTCCGATGAAAAAAAAATTCAACTTGGATGGTCCAGATGGCTTAAGATACAATTGGCATGACATTAGAGAAAAAGAACAACATATATTTAGCCGAAACTTTGGTGGAGGTTCTGTAATGGTTTTTTCTGGTTTCTCTCAGCATGTTAAAGCAGGATTGGCGTTTCTTAATTAAAGACAGAACGCTGAAGATTACCAATTAATACTGGAAGATCATCTCTTACCTTTTGCTCATATGATTCCTGGAGATAACTGGTTATTTCAGCAAGATAACGCGAGTGTACACACAGCAAAAAGTACAAAAGAATAGTTCAAGCGCTGGGGTATCAAAATTATCAAATGGCCAGCTTGCAGTCTGGATCTTAATCCGATTGAAAATCTTACGGGGACCATGGTTCGCAAAGTTTATCATGATGGGCACCAGTACCCAACCACAGAGGAATTAAAAAGGGCAATACTTTCAGCATATGCCACTGTAGCTGTTGGAAACTATTGTGAAATTTATGCCCAGTCGCATATTCGAGGTAATTCAGAAAAATCGTGGCCCAACTCGGTTTTAAAAGTTATTAGTTTAAACTGATGACTAGATTTAATGCAGGTAGTTTACACTGATGGCTAGATTTAATGCAGGGTTGATTTTTAAAACATTTCAAACATTGATTTTATTTTCAATTTACCCATTTTAATAGCAAAATTACATTTTCCTAAATCTATGCTTTTGTTTTATTAAAGTAATTGCAAATGTAACTTAATTAAACTCAAAAAAAAAAAAAATAATAATAATAAAATAAAATAATAATAAATAAATTTTGTCAGCTTATGATTGTGTTTATGCAGTATCGTAAGTTTGTAATTTTTTAATTCAACATTGGTTCATTTTTGGATATTAAATGATTAAGTATTTGAATAAAATTTTACCAAACTTCAGAGTTTCTTAGTTTTGAGTTGATACTTTTGCTCAGGTTTCATGTGTTATTAAGAAATTAAAGTTGAGAATTTTTTAAATTAAATTATTAATTTCATAAAGTTAATGAGTTATACTTAATTTAGGACTATTTAGTTAGTTATTTATCTTTACTGAAACATTTTTTTTTTAACTGAGTTAAATTATGATAGAAAAAACGAA
This sequence comes from Uloborus diversus, assembly GCF_026930045.1. NCBI lineage: Eukaryota > Metazoa > Arthropoda > Arachnida > Araneae > Uloboridae > Uloborus > Uloborus diversus. The sequence goes on from NC_072735.1 coordinate 2,098,896, forward strand.
AAAAAAAATGAGTTTATAATTTTGTCCAGCGGTGAATTTATATGTTTCTCATTAATTTCCAAAAACAAAAATTTTAGCAATCACTGATGGCAACAATTATTCATTCTATGGCGTTAAATTAACATTTTCGAACGAAACTTTCTCGTAGTCCTGGATTTTTTAACTTTGAGTTTATACTTTTGTCCAGGTTTCACGTAATTATAAAATATTAAATTTTCTAATTTTCTAATTTCATGAATTTTTTAATTTAATTGATAAGATGTACTAATTTTACAACTATTTCTTCAAATATTCATCTTAACTTCAATGAAAATAAAATAAACTGAGTCATGTTATAATTGAAACAAAAGAAAAAAAATGAGTCTATAATTTTGTCCACCACTGTATAAATACCAAAAAATAGAAATTAACGAAACAAAACACTTCTCTCAGAGATTCTATTCACCCTCTTAATTGTTGTGAGATCTATAAAATTGTTTGCAATTGCGTACTCGAATACATTGGACAGACCCGTCGTTCTTTGCAATTTCGCTTAAAAGAACATCAAAGCTATGTGAAAAAACAACAGCTGAATAAGTCCAGTATCGCTTAACACTGTTGGGATTCTAATCACTCTTTTGATTTTTGGATTTTAACTCTTATCAAATTATCCCAAAATCCCCCAACTCGTTAGATCTACTCGACGTTAAATCCCGGTTATCACAAATTTGCCATTTCAACTGCGCTTGCGCACGGACTTAGCTTTTTGGGCTTTCTGCTTTAAGATTTCGTGTTGCTTGTTTATATTTAGGCTGAGCTAGAGTACCAACAAATTAATAAATGCGATTAGAATATTTTCACAGCGATTTCGTGATATATTATATGAGACTACGGATATGAATAACTGATAATCTAGATAATGTAAAGAGAAAAATGACGCTTCAATATTTACTGGTTTGGAAATATTTATTTAACATAAACGTAAAACACGTTGTGTACTTCAAAAATGATTGGAATATGAGTACAGATATCCGTCTTTTGCGGATAGTTTGCGTTATGCTTAAACAGTTTAGTATTATACATTTTTATTTAAGTTGAGCGCTCGGCTTTGTATTAGAAATGCTGAAATTCAAGTACGCTCCACTGAGGTTAAAAATTTGGCTCTGAAAAGGGGCAGAAAAATCAAACACCGAATCCATTAATAATTAAGACGCAAAACTCAATCTTTACCGAGGCCTAAAAACTAAATCAGAGAAAGCTTTGTGATTTCTAATTTTATCTATTGCCATTTCGTATTTATTAATAAATTTAAAATGTTTGTAATTAATTTTAGCAAGATTTCTGAAATCAGCTAAGTCCGCGCGTAAGCGCAGTTGAAATGGCAAATTTGTGATAACCGGGATTTAACGTCAAGTGTTATAGATCTTGATTTTTGGGAATCTTTCCACATCCTGAAGCACACCGGTCTAATTTAGTTAACGATCTTACTGCAATTCCGTATTTTTCTTCCGTAGTTTTACCATTATTTTTGTTAAATGTCATACATTTCTTAGTTTTATTTTTTCATTTTTTGCTTTCTTTTTTCGTTTTATGGTCAATCAATTCCAGTTTGTTTATCCTTCAATCTGTTTTTTTTTCTGCATTTCTCCATTTGTTACATTGCTTCCATACATAATTTTTCGGGTCGGTCTATTTATTGCTCATTCATTCAGAGTGGTTTCATTTTTGGACTATTTGTATTGTTTATGGGTTTTCTGGGAAATTTATTACTTAACGGTTTTTTTTCCGGATGGAATTTTATAATACATTTCTGCTCCAGGCGTCATTTTGTCTTTTTTGTTTTGTTAATTTCTACTTTTTAGTATTTATATTATCTCCTGATCCACCGTGGTGCTTTTCTCGGATGACTTTTCATTCACAAGCTCATACATTTGCATTGAAAAAGGTGTTCCTTGCAACACCGAAACACGTGTCTGCAGTAATTTGCATGTTTTGTGCTTCAAAACGTTGGATGATTGATTATTTTAATAATAACACAGTTTCAAATACTTTTGCTGTTCCAAAAAAAAAAAAAAAATATTAATTTGAATTTTCGGCATCTTGAATTCAAATTATGTTTTTCGCAATCACGAGCGTGTGTGTGTGTGTATTCATGTGTGTGCGTGTTGTGTATGCAGTGCTGTGTGTGTACGCGCGTGTATGTGTAGGCGTTCGTGTATGTGTGTGTAGGCGTTCGTGTATGTGTGTGTGTGTAGGAGTGTGTGTTTGTATCTGTGTGCAGGCATGAGTGTGTGTATGTGTGTGTGGTTGAGTGTGTGTTTGTGTCTGTGCGCAGGCACGTGTGTGTGTATGTATGCGTGTAGGATATGGACGCAATTTGGAGACGGTTTTCGCTAGAGGAGCAGCATCGTGAGGCCGGCCGACGGGTGGTGCAGGCAGAGGGTGGCGCCAGTGGTAAATAAAATGATAGCACGCCAAAAACAGTCAAATGAAAGCAATAAGCAATCGTGATTGCTCAAAAAAACATTAAAATTGGTCAAATAATATGGCCAGTGGAAGAGTGAGAGCATGTAACTTGCTACAGTAGCTTACATAAATGGTGGTATGAACCTTAACCGAAGTCTGCCGACAATTTAAAGTCCTGAAAGCAACTTTAAACAGTCGCATGGAAGGTAAAACCGGTTTCTTTTTACCTTAGTCACATATTAAAAATTAGGAGATAACCCCTCTAAAATAGGAATATGATAAGTCAATCATATTTTGAAAGTAGAGAAGAAGTTTTTGGAATTACTCCCGAAAAATTGGGGGAATTGGCTTTTCAAGCGGCTGACAAAAATAACATGTCCTACAGTTTTAATTAAGACAAAAAGCCTGTTAATACTATAGTATCTGGTAGTTTGAGACTTAAGCTTCTGGTTTCAGTAATAAAATGGTCAACAATGTTCTCTGACACTTTAGAGAGCAAGTAGAATCTTGCGTTAAACAACAATTTTCAAAATCGATTTAACAAAATTCTCAACAATTCAAAAGAGTTTGAAAAGATATTAGTTAAGAGAAATGTTGCACAGGTTGGGAAAATATCAAGTGGTGAACGAGGTGTGATGACAACATCTGTATGTTGTGTGAGGTTTTTTTTTTAAATGTTATTTTTATCCGAAAATAAAACATTTTGGAAAATAAATCTATTTTTCTATAACTTAATTTTATTTATAGTGTTTATTAATCACCTGTTATAAAAATTCGTAAGTTACGCATTAAGTTTTTAATTTGAGAATGTGGTGCTTCGATGGAAACTCGATGGTCCATCCATAGCAATCGGTAGACATGAATGGATCACATGCTAAAATATTTATTGTAAATTTTTGTTCTTTATTGTGTATATTTATCATGAAAGTGAATATAATTATTAAAACAGAAATATACTGAGAAATTGTTCCTATACTTAACGTGAATCTTGAGTTGGATTTTCTTTCTAAAAAAATCGAAAACTGTGTTGTGGTTCATTGGCGGCAACCTTCCTCTATAAACTAAACGGATTAAAATAAAAATTAAAAAAAAAAAACGGAAAGTATAGCTTGCAAAAAAGAGGACTTTTTTCAGGAAGAACATAATTTCTGCTAATCATTCATTATACATTCAACAATTTGAATTTTTTTTTTTTTTTTTTGTAAAACGTGGCATATACTTACAAAGTCAATGAATTATGATCCGCAAAAAATGTATCAGGTAAACAACAACAGAAACAGAATGCTTGGAAACGAGGCTAAAATTAAATATTCCATTTCGTTGTTAGCCAAATTGTGAATGACATAATGGCATGTAATTAAGAAAATATCGGAAATATTTACTTGCTAAGTTATTGTTTCTCTTGTTTCCTTTTGAACCCTTCTCAGCAAAACTGAAATTCATAATACGTTGGTGTCCGAATCAATTAGTTAAACCAATTTTGTCTCATTTATTAACCATTTGTTTTAGTTTAATGTTTGACGGTTGCCTGAATGGAAAAACAATGCCACTGCTTTATTTAAAATCGTTCAAAAGACAAATAGGAAAGTATTCTTCATTAATAATGTATTTTGATGCGTCAATATCAATCTCACTGCTCAAAGGGACTGTCACACTGCAGATAATTCACTTAAGGTTGTTTGCCAGCATGCTTCCTCGCATTTGCATTACAACTACTGTATCTGTTCTCTTAACTTTGACATAGTTTTGTAAGTAAAAAAAAAAAACAGTTTTCACCTTCCGTTGGAAGGAAGGGCTGCCTGCAATTTTCCCGTCAGCAACAAGTACATGTTTTTAATGCAGTAAGACACGTATTTTCACGATTCCATGAGCATGCAATTAAATATAGATCTAACTTTGATGCAACTGCTTCTATATTAAGCTTCTTAACAATACAATTAATAAGAGGCAATTATAGAGTTAATTTTATGGTACTATGCATCAGAATCAATGCATAAACGTGCAGCAATTCAGAATTGATTCTCTTAAAATCTTACTTCGTTCAAAAAAATGCGCAAAACAATGTATGCTTAATCTTTTCTTGATTAAAAAAAACCCCTTAAAATGAAATGCATTCCAAAATGCATTACTTGCTCCCTGACATTTCACAAATTACGTGTCTAATAAAACACGCATTAAACACAGCCACAGGTTCTGTTTATTTTATTTAGGGTTGAAAAGCATTGAACGTTGTTGACTCTTTCTGCGTTGAAAATATCCTAAAAGCTAATATATAGTTAAAGAGCAAATTGTTGTGTTTATTTCTATGGAATAACCAAGAAAAAATTCTTTAATATATAGCAAGTGTTGTATTTATTTAAACAAAGCTCGTCAGAAAAATGAAATGAAAAAAATATATATTTTTACATTACTGTAACTGTAATTACGTTGAGCTAAGCTTAATTATTTGCTTTCTTTACGCACTTGCATTATTTGTAATTGGTTTCATACTACGTAATGTACATTTTAAAAATATATAAAGATTAAATTCAAAAAATAATGTAACTATGTGGAATTTAAACTTTTAAATGTCGTTAAATACTTGGAAAAAATATTTTAAAAGCTTTTGCTTTATGTGGATAAATTTATTTACAAGAAAATAAACGGAAAAGACACACTAACGGGAAGGACACACTGTGCAAAAAACCTAAAAATGTACATTATTAAGTATATGCGTTTTAATTTAAATCGTACGATGCATTTACAAAACAATTTAACTGTTTTTTTATAATTTTTGAGTCTTAGCATATTTACCCATTTTCTTTTCTTATTTTTTTTTTCATTATTTTTTAAATTAATATTTCACACCATGTCACATCATATTTAATAATCGTATATAGATTTTGAAAAGTGCAAAAAATATTGAATAAAAAAATTTAAAAATATTTAGGGTGTCGTCTACCTTAAACTAAAATATAAAGTTTAAATTTAAAAAAAAAAATGTTGCAAAAGAAGCATTTACAAAGCAAGTTTATAGTTTTTAGAATTTTTTAATGTTTTCTCATTTTTTGTCTACTTTTATTAAATCTTAGAAATTGTCACATCATGCCACGCTCATGGAAAGTAAGTATGTACCCTTATTGAAGTAACACAATATTTAAAAAACATATATTTTTTAATATCAACGAATGTTAAAACATAATCAGTTACTGCGTATGATTGACGGCCTGTTTGCAAAAATCCTTACAAAATGTAAATAACCAAGTCTTTGACAGAAAAGTCAATACATTTTAAAATTTAACAAAGAAACTAAGACTCCTTCTCCATTTCTCAGCCATGTTTCCCTTAAATTTTGAGAATATTGATACATAATGGATACAACGCTGTTTCTTGTCATTGGATGATACAGCCACGTATGTATTCCCCAATAGAAGCCAAAAACTCCGGTTTTATTTGAGATCCTTTCTTTTCTCCTCCATCCAATTGAAATTCTTCAACAAATGTTGGCTATTGCAGAATTCCGAGATCGACACTAAAAATTGAAAGAAAAATGCCGATCATATTCTGCTCCTCTCAAATTTCATCTGATAACGTTTCCCAAAGACTTTTTCTCCCGACATCAGATGTCATTCCCTTTAAGAAATTGCAAAGAAGAACTAAATTGGTGCAAGTCCAAAGAAATTTTTAGCAATAAAACTGCTAGACATTTGTTCGTTACTTTACGAGTCGGATGTTTGTCAGAAAGAGACATCAATGATTTCGATGTAGCCGCGTTCCAGCATTTTTAAAAAATAATTATAAGTCGAATATGAGGAATAAAATTCGATTTTTTTTTAAACTCATCCACACTCGTCCACAATTATAAGAGCAGTGTTTCTTAACTTGTGTTCAGATCACTCAAGGGTCGAACGAAAATTGTGCAATTTCTTTTAACTCGGATAAGCAATTTTTAAAATCGATAAGAATGAGATTTGAGTGGACTTTTTAATCAATATTTTAAAAATGAACAGCAAAGAAACATCAAAATAAGATAGGGATTCAAACCCCGTTTATTGTCAGTGCACGACCTCGGACTGCGTCAGTAGAATAGTACGAAAGTTTTATTGACATTTAAGGGGGTCCGGAACACAAAAATCGTCAAATTTTGCATTTTTTTTTAATCATTTGAAAAAAAATTCCGTTTTCATCTGCTTAAAAGGACGTTCGGACCTTGTTTTTATCTTAATTATAACGAAAGATATAATTATTTTTGTTGCATGCACCTAACTAATACGTATTTAACTTTAAAATTTTAAACGCGTTTTTCTCAATGATGCAATTTTTCCCGATTTCTTGCATTCAAACTCTTATAAGTCAGGAACCGATAGAGATAACCTATTGAAATTTGGAGTATATCTTTTTCAAACAGTTTACTTTAATTTTTATCTGGAGAATTTGAAAGAACGTTTACTGCAAAAAATATGACTTTTTAAAAAGAAGTATCTTCGAATTTTTTGTTTTTTTTTTTTTGAAAATTTTTTTCAAATATTTTCTATTTTTTATTGAATCAATATTTTTAAAATCGCCGAATAAAAATTAAAACTTACATATTTGTGCATATTTTTTTGAAAAAAAATTGAAAATTGACCAAGAATATTTTAAGTTATAGCAATTTAAAGCAACCCCACTTTTTAAAAAAAAAACGAATTAAATTTAAATAAATTTTTTTTTTAGTATTTATGTTATGATTTTGCTTATTAAATACATCGTGAATCAGTGAAAAAATCTCAAAACTCTAAAGTATTTAATATTTTTTTTTCAAAATGTGTCCCGGATCCCCTTAACTATTTTAAGAAATTTTTTGCTACTATTTAATTTCATTTCCGTTATATTTGTTTGCAAATAAGTAAACCATTTTTAGATTACTGAATTCAAACTAAGCTGTTGAAAATAGATTAGGTTTCTGTAAAGAAAAGGTGAACATTAAAAAAGCAGTTCGTTTTTGAAACCCTATAGAAAAATTTTGAAACAAAAACAAATTAAACTTATTGAACTAGTTTATCTTGGCTTTTATCAATCAACAAAAGTTTATCCTTTTTGTCTAAAATAATGTTCTAAATATTCCTAACAATTGTATTTTTGACAAAAAATCAGATGGGTATCTCACTCACCCCATACGAAAGGGTAAGCGTGACACCAAAATGCATCTAAATTTGAAGCATGCTTATCTAAAAATGGGGTAAAAGAGTCTTAATAAAGCATGTAATTTTTAGTATGATCCATTAACGAGATATCTACTGGCATTTAAATCTATTAGATGAAATATTAGAAAATAAAATACAAACAATTATCTGTGAAGTTTTTTGAAACCATATAGGTAGTATTTATTTTTCTTTTACACATAGAGGAGTGTTGAATAAGAGTAATACAGTTGATCAAGAAAAACTTTGGAAAATTAGCCGTTATAAGTTGAAAAAGAAATCGCAAAAACTAAATGGCAACATCTACTTAAAGTTATCTGAGCAAGAATAACTACTCACTATCACTTCATCCTCAGTAATAATTCCAACATCATCCGCATCTGTCGAGTAAAAAGTCGCTATTTCCATGCTTTCTTGAAAATTTGGCATCAGTTATTTTCATTTGCATTAAGTTAACTTCCAAATGACGACTTTGATGTTATGATTGTTGTAAGTTTAATAAATGAATGCCTCTGAAGATTTTTACCGAAGTATCATTTATTCTACATCTTTATAATTATCTTGTACTTCATAAATATATATTTTTTCATTTGAGTTGCTTTTCATTTTGAACTCAAATTTATTGTGAAGAGACTCACTTTCTTCATAGTGAAGGGACTCACTAAACCCTTTTAGGGAAAATCTACACATCAAAGCGTGCTTCAAGCTCAATCCGTTTGTACAAATAAGGTAATTTACGTAGGTATTTGCTCTTCATTCGTGGCATTTTTAACTAAATAATTTCCTTATCTTCAGATCAGAAGAGAGGGAGGGGGGGGGGGGGATTTTTTATTCAACGGACTTCCTTTTAATTCTTAGCACGGGCATCGCCGTGCGGGTACTGCTAGTGTGTAATATTCGTACACAATTAAATTCGAAAATCACAACACACACAGTTAACAACATGGAAGCAGAATTAAATTTGTTCATAATTCCATAAAAAAATAGTGCGAAAAATGAATTGGTAGCAACGCGCATGCGTCACAAGTCTACACAATTGATTTTGAAAGGTATATATTTAACGAATAACGAATAAATACCTTTGTGCTAGAAAATTAAATTAATGAATTACCAAAATTTTTTGCACATCAATTACAAACTGTACTTGTTATACATGCGCGCTGCCATGGACATAGTAAGCGACCAAACGGCAACTTTAGGAAACTCTCTGATTTTATGCTTTTTGGAAACTACAGGGAAGCTGTTACAGCCGGTAAGCGTAGCGGCATCTAACGGGACCATGGTTTCACAATATCAACTTTATAAAAAAAATTCTTGCAATAAAACACTTATGATTTGTACGTGTTATGGGCGTCATCGCACGGTCACACTCGCAACACGTGCAAATGATTATTTTTCAACTAAGAACAATATTTAGATATTGAGTATTTCATATTCTGATACAAAGTGTTTCCTTATACATGCATATAGTAGGGTCAGGTGGAGTGAAATAGGTATAAAAACAGGTATTTTTGAAATGATTATCAAACTATTCAAATCTGATATCCAAAAATTAAAAACCATAACTGAGATAAATAAATACCTTTGTGCTGAACAGTAAAATAAGAAAAACTACGTTACAAAAAGCACAAATTTGCCAATTACAGCAGACACGTTGTTTCGAAACACGTGTCTTCTGCAATTGGCAAATTTGTGCTTTTTTTAACGTTGTTTTTCTTATTTTACATAACTGAGCTTTTTCATTTCAAGAATACACTTCACATATCCATAGTTATAATAACTAAAATAATTATATTTTTTAGTGAAAAAGCTATTAATTCAAAGTGGTTTTAAACCTATTACACCCTATGGAGTGAGGTGAAAGGGGTAGTATTATTTTAAATTAAATTTCAGAGTGAAAACAAGAATTTATTTATTCTTGTTTCACAAAAAGGCATTAATATAAGGTTAAAAATCTGTTGAACGATATAGTTTATAATTTCATTGCAATTAAAAGTATAATGTCCAGGATTATTGAGGATTGGCTGACTTGGTTTGTTGATGATCTGTTCTTCAATCTCCATTTTCGCATTATTGGGAAAGATGTAAAAAATTCCCATCAAATTTTTACAATGTAAGCACAATTATCTAAAGATTCAAGAACTTGAGCAATAAAATACTTTTTAAATTTCTTAGCAATGTATTAAACTAGCACCCAATCTTCTGTAGATATTGTACTTGTACTTAAGCTTAGTGCAATGAAAGTTTGATCAGACTGGTTTTCAATTTATTTAGTCAGCTCTGGCTTTGTCTAGTGGTTGCAGGGCATAACTCATATTAGGCGGTAGGCAAATAATAATTTCATCATCACTAGCATGCATTACAGTTTCATATATTAGATACCTTGCGAAAAGTTTGAACCATTCTTCAAAGATTGTGTCTTCCATCCAACCATATTTAGTGCAACCATAAGAAATTCCATAACATAAGGATTTCAGAATATAAAACTTTAAGCTTTCTATAAAATAAACAACTTACTTCAGAGAAAAACTTTTAGCGAGAAAAAATGTTAATTCAACAGCCTATGTCATTAAGCCTAATATAATACCCATCCCACCTCACTTAAAACATTTTAATATATTTTCTAAAATGTATGGAATTTTTCCTTTCTGATTTTTTCAGTTGACAAAGGAGACTTCCGTAAATGAAAATAATAGCAATAGAATGATATCTCAATTCAAACAAAATCCTGAAAACAAAGTTTCAAAGATATCATTTAGTTTTGATTTTTACAATATAACTTTCAACAAGGCTGCCACTAAGCTGACTGTTTCCATTCAGTTTTTTAAAGAATCAAAATAAAGTCAAAATATTGTAAATAACATGGGGATTTTTATTTTTTTAAAAATTGGATTTTTTTTCTGTAACTCAAAATTAATAAACTACCCATTCCAACCCACATACTCATACCACCCCACTTGATCCTACCACATTTAAAAGCCAAAAGTTGAAGTTCCGGGAATGAAATACTCAGTCGCTTCAGAGCAACAGTAAGATATCTTATACCAGAAATAACTGTAAGATATTCTACTGTTGCTCTGAGGCGACGAAGATATGCGTAAAATTGTCACTTCCGTGCATTGATCATTTAGCTTACTTGGGCTCTCATTAAACATTTTTTTTTTCAATTAATAAAATTGTGTAGTTTGCATCAAAAAGATCAGATTTTCTTTAATCTTTACTAATAATAAAGCTGAAAGTCCCTCTGTCTGTCAGGATCTCTGTCCGGATCTCTGTCTGTCAGGATCTCTGTGACGCGCATAACGCCTAGACCGTTCGGCCGATTTTCGTGAAATTTTTCACAAAGTTAGTTTGTAGCATGGGGGTGTGCACCTCGAAGCGATTTTTTGAAAATTCGATATGGTTCTTTTTCTATTCCAATTTTAAGAACAAAATTATCATAAGATGGACGAGTAAATTACGAAATTATCGTAACGTGGAACCGTAACATGGGCACAATCCAATTGGCGAGAAAACTCACCACACATTATTTGTAAATATACAGGCGAACCAAAAGCCCTTTTTATTTTTCTACTACGGGCAAATCGTGCGGGTACCACTAGTCATAAATATTTGTCTATAATGCGTGCGTAAAAGACCAACTTTATAACTTTACATTGGTCGGTTTAATGTATACTCTTAGAGGATATCCAATTAGAATATTTTCAAATTTCAATCATGATTGAATTAAGAAGACATTTACCTAGTGCATTCTGTTTGAGTAAAAAAAAAGAAAAGAAAAAAAAAAACACTGGCTCGTCACACCAGTTTTTCTTTCTTTTTTTTTTCGAGAATTTCCGAAAGGATTTTTAAAAAGTCAAGAAAGAGTGCAACTTAAATGATTGATATGCAAGTCAAACATTTCTTTCCCTGTGTACATAGACCAGTTCGACTCGCATGAGGACAATGCTTCCTACATGAGCTATAAAAGGAAAATTCAATTCTATGTCAACAATGGCTCGAGAGCCATCTTTGAGTTTGCAATCGAAGTAAGAGCGTCGAATTTTATACGGATACGGAAGGGACATAAAGACTGGAAATATAAGAGGAAGAAATCAGAAATAAGAAGAGCATACCTTCTCGATTTTTTTACTCCTGATTTGTCAGGCTTTTTGCCAGGTAGGCTCTTTTTGCGGCAAATAATAGAAAGGACCGAAATTCGAAGCAAGTTTTGATCATGTTGAAGACTGAAGTTGCTTTTGAAATATAGATTAGTTCAAATTTAATTGGAAAACTAACTTGTTTGCAGAAATCTGAGCAGTAATTACCCTCTTAAGCAGAATTTCATTCTCAGAAAACTGTAAAATCATTAGAAACGGCAATGCTTGGTAATGTTAACTAAAAGCAGTTTTACTGACATGTGTAATTGTTAGAAAAGGTTCTTCCTTCGTGTTCTTTTAGGGGGGGATTGAACTAAACAAAACACACCCATTTATAACTATATATTAATACCCGTCTAACCGTAAAAATACACGAAATTTTCCCGTTTTCTTTTATGATGTGTGAAGAGGGAAGTAACTGTTGCCCATTCATTAAACTGTTACACTGTTTGATAAAAATAAATAAATAAATAAAATAAAATTAAAAAAAAAACCTCGCTATTCATTGATTCGCATTGCATCATCTAGAAAGCAACTCTAAAATGTATGAGGGATCTAAAAAGGATAATGCGTTAAACTATTCCGCAGATTTCAGCAGTATTCTGATATAATTTTTTTTTATTTTGACCAGAAAGTAAAATGGCAAATAAATAAAATATTAAGCGTTCAAAGTAAAAACGACACACAGCACCTCGAAAGATGGAATAAACTGTTAAACTGACTTACGAGAAAAGAAGGAAGCACCGATAAAAACTCAAAGCGTATTTTTAATCTATAACTTTGGTAAAAACATCACTATATAAATTTATATACATGAAGTTGATTGCTTTAGAATAACTTTAAGACTTTATTCTAACTAAATACGGAACACTAGAGGTAGTCTGATGTGTGTCAATGTATTATTTACACTGCTATTTAAGTAAGAAAAAATACGAAAATATTGTTTTTTATCATGTTTGAATGCTTTTTTTTCCTTAAAATATGGTCATGCGCTAGAAAACCTAAAGCATTGGATTACTTAGAAATTTGTGTATTGATATTTGAATGGCCGAAATTACAAATGAAGATAATATGTATATTTTGGGTTGGAAAAAAAACAACATTGAATACTTTAAAAAGGATGTAGGGAAAAAATTGGAAAATAAATCAAAACAATTTCTTGCATATTTATTAGCTTATTTATTTTTCTTGCATTATTATTTAACTCTCAGTGTTAAATTAGTGATTGCGGAACGTAAGTATGTAATTTTCATTAGAAACTTCGGTTTAACAAATTCAACCTATACATAAAAAACATTACTACTAATACACTTATTGTAATCTAACTATTAGTACATTCAGAAACAAATTTTTCATAATTTTTGAAAAATATTTAAAAAGTAAAATGATAATCGACAATAGCGGAATAGGTTGTAATCTACAATGAAAGATGAAGTTTTATCTCCGAGTAAATTGAAATATCCGCAGGTAATCAAATGTACGGGCTTTATTTTCTAAGTAAAATATTTATTACTTTCTTCGCATTACACAGTGGGACTTCTACTATATAAAAAAATGATGAATAATTTCTAAAAAAGAAAATTACAGTATTCAACCACGGACATTTTAACTAAAGATTTCAGAATTTTTGTTGTCTTAGCCGAGACTTTCAATTTAATGTTCGTATTATGCTTAAAATTTTTATCGTAAGTCGATAGCAAACCGAACTTAACGAACAAAGTGTTCGTTTCAGCCGTGATTTCGTACTAAACGTGATTGCATTAATAGAGTTCAACTGTAATTTATAATTCAAACAACATAAATTATGTTTATTTCAGTAATAATTCGACTTATTGAACATGTTATGAAATTTCAATTGAAATTCAGAGGAAAATATTACCTAAGAATATTAGGCGTGATTTTTACATTCAAATGAAAATTACGGATTAATTTGACAGGTAACAAAGCACGTGTTGTTGAAGACCAATGTTTCTGGTGTAACAAGGAAAAAAAACATTGATTTTTTTTTAAGTGTAGCTACAATACTGAGGTCTTTAAGTACTGTACAAGAGTCAGGTTGATCAGCCAGAAGTTTTTTTTTTTTTTTTAATCTTATAGGTCAATTTAAGTATTACTTTTAAAATAAATATTTTCTTTGCAAACAACGAATTTAGTTAAAGGTTTTTTTTTACTTGGTGTCTTCTACAGTTTTGATAATTGTGTTATTCAAATCCTCAAATAGCTGTACATGTAGCAAATGAGGCTTATTTTCAAAACTAAAACTTAACTATACCATGTTTTACCATTTTTTACAAAATAAGTACAAAAATATTTTTAAATTTTCATTCCAACGATTAAATCAAATTTATTCTTATTATTGATTTCAACCGATTTTTTGTACAATTGCAGTTATCTCAAGTATAATTTTCTGCTAAAAATTGTATTATCAAACATAAATACTAGAAATGAACAAAACAAAAGGGGCAGCGACAAAATAGTTACTAATAAGCATACGTGTGAATTAAACTGCATTTGCGCAATCCGAAATTAAAATAACCTGTAAATTATCTTATTAACTGGCATTCATTTAAACAAGACGGATAACAACTTGAAAGAAGGAGCATTTCACCATAATTAGTAACTATATTTTTCACCTGCAAAAGCTTGTTTTGTTTTAAATTGAAGTAAATTGACTTTTACGTGTTTCTTTTTTTTTCATTTGAGAAGCTTATATATAGGCATTCAAATTAATATTATTTCAATTTTCATGTTCCGTACCGTAAAGCTAAACATTTCTGACAACATATTATTGAGCCTCAAGTTTTGATCCACTTGACGTGATTGCGTCTTCTAATAGTTGACTTGAAATTTGAAATGAGATTTTCATAAATGCAGAACCTTAACGTTTAAGTTTCAAATATTTTTACGCTTTTTAGTGTTGCTTGCAAAAGCATTAAGATTGCTAAAAGTACATAATTAAAGATTTCCATCATCAGATAGTTCAATACCTGTAAGATTCTTAAACCGTTTGATTTTCCGTAGAAGATAGTTATTTTATAATATTTGAAGCTGAGCCAGAATAAACAGGGTCAAAGAAAACGGTAGGGTTAAAAACATGCATATTTCTAAGAGTAAAAAGAACGAAATGTTTCATCAAAGACGAACCTTTTTGCCTAAATTTAACTCTTTCTCAAGATTTTCTATATGCCTTTTCTTCCTGAAACCTGAATGATATCCCACCTATTATCTGCCTCCTGACGTACATGATATAGCCTGTACACAGTCACAGAGCAATTGCTATAGTGTTCCAAGTTTTCAAATCTGCAAGATTATCAGATAAGAATGCAAAAGAACAATATCTTTTACATACGCCCATTGGAAACTAAATGACTTGGTTATTGGTAAATCACTTGGCGTTAGGTCTGAGACCTAAGGAGGGGGGTCAATCGTAAAGTGCTAAGTCACTACTTTCTTGATCGTGATTTTGATTAATTGATTAGAAAATAACAAATGAGACACATTTGATAACACACAGATACATCTAGTGGCAGCCAACTGAAAATTTAAAACTCGCATTTTTATTTTCGCATCCCCGGAGAGATGTAAAAGTTTAACCCTAAATTGGTAGCTTTATGAAACACCGCCATTTTTTTTCAATCACCCTGTATTTATAACAACTATTTTTATTATATGTTTATCTGCGAGCTTAAAATTTCTGTTTAAAAAAACGAGGTTAAAATTTCTGTATTCATATTTATTTACCTTTTAACATTTTTACAGAAACAAAATAATGTTCAAAACAAAAGATATTATTTTATTTTACTTGCTTAGGAAAAAAAAACATGTTTTAGAATTTAAAAATCTATAGGAAAAGTCCCAACAAAAAGCGTTTTTTGTTGCAAATGCCCCTTTAAAGGATCTCTAGTATTGCCGGCCGTCCAATTCATTTTGCTAACATTTGTTGCGACTCTAATAGATTCATATGAACTAATTACGGAATAAATGTTCCAAAAGGGAGATAGATCTCGTTAGAGTAATGACTCTGACAGAGACTGGGAGGATGCATCCTTTGGAGCGCACGTAAACGAAAAATGAGCAGTCACCAGTACATTCATTTACTTCAGTCTGCTTTTCATAAAGCATTAATTTAGGATTTGTGATGTTTCTCCACGTGCATGCAATTAGTTAATAACAAACGACACAGTTTTTTGACACTCTAATATAGAGCCGCAAACATATAAGTTATTGCTGTTGTCTTTACTGACATAAATGTGCTTATGGCAGAAAACGATATAAGGAATGTAAGTAAACGTATATGCATGAAAAATAACTTTCCTTTTTAACTCGACTAGTAAATTTTTGTAAAAACGTTACTTGAGAATGAATGAAATTTCGGTAAAAGAAATAAAATAAACAATTTCAAACTATATTTTATGTAAAAAAATCTGCAACGCAAATTTATGTATCGCTAAAATAAATGAATTATTTTATAAAAGTATGACAATGAAGCCATAAAAATAGTATAATATTTTATCTACGCGATTTAAAAAATGCCCAGCGTTTAGAGGATTAATTTTTCTACGAAATGTGTAGCTTTAAAAATGTTTTCCTTAAAAAGTGTCACGTTAAAAAAAGAAAAAAATCTTATGACAGTTATGTTCAACTTTTTTTGTCGTTTTGTTCAATGCATTCAAGTATCTATTTTTACGCTTCAGTTATATAATACACCATTGAAATTCAAAAAAAAAATGTTTTTTAAAATGCTATTCATATGAAATTACAACGCTATCAATATATTTTTAACACATTAATATTGAAAATAAATATGTAATTAGACACAGTTATTGAAGTATTTGTTTTATTTTTAGATCCTTATATGTGAAGCAAGGAAAAATTATTTCTATTGACTTGGATTGACGTATTTTTCCAGTGAAGGTTAGAATTTCTACCTGTTTTACTAAAGTACTTTTATCTATTGTTTTTTTTTTTTTTTTTTTTTTTTTTTTTTTTTTTTTTTTTTTTTTTTGTTCTTAATTCCTTTTCATATCATAAAGTTGAATCGCACTGCATTAAAATATGCAAGTTGGTTATAGTGCAGGCAAATAAAATTAAACTCTTAATTGCTTCACCAAAACAACGAAGCGTATGTTGCCATACATTTACTAACATAAGTTTTTTAGCCAACCTAAAAGTTACTTGGAAATTTGAATATAATTAAAAATCTGACGAAAAAAAATAACATTGACTTCTGGAAGCGTTTGCCATATTTCTCTTAAACAATTTCATGATATATCTAAGCTAAAGTTAATTTAACACCCGGACATAGAACGCTTCAAGCTTTATTATTAGCAAATACAAATTTACGGGTATTTTGAGCTAAAAAAAGTTTAAAGGTTCCTCAACTCTTATTTTAAAAATTGTCGTTTGTTTAATCAATATTGCGTGCCTTAAATTATGTTATATGCCTACTTTTTCTGCATCAACACTTTTTTTTTTTAAAAGAATAAAACTATTTATTCACTGAAGCAAACATGAATTATTTTTATCCCATTCGCAGTGTTGCAAAATGATACATTATTTCAAACATTGTGCATGCTTTTAACAGTTAGTCTAAAACTTTAGACAAGCTTTTGGCACGCTTTCAACCACAAATATCATATGCCAAGTCTGGGTATCGCGGTCAAAATTTCTGGGAATGCTAAAAAAACAAGAAATAAATAAATAAAAAAATAACATGTCACTTATGAAGGATAATTTGCAACTCCAATCCAACATTTTGTAAGTAACCTAACATAGAAAATTATACGATGATGAATGAAAAGTTTTTCAAAGAGAAAGTATGACTAAACTGTTTTGTTTCTGAATGATGTACCTAAAAAATATTGTTTGGTTGGAAAATTGTAATAGAGTGCCACATGTTGAAAACCAGAAACGGAATAGGTTTGTAAGATGGTTAAAAAATTGGAAGGTATAGTTATGAATAATGGAAAATGCCGTACGCAAAAGCTGATTTCAGTGTAAAGTCTAAATTTTCGGCTTTAAAAAATAGCTTAAAGAAAGTCAGTTTAAATTTTAAATTAAAAAAATATTTTTTTAACTGTTTAGATTGACAACTGCATAGTTTTGAACAGATTGTATCGTAGAAAAAGAACTCACGTAAGTGCGAGAATGTGTTAAAAATAAATTAGATTCCTTTAAAAAGATTGTCATGATTAGCGTACAATGGGGTCAATCGGAGTATTTTTCAACTTTGAACATAAAAAAGTAATAATTAAAAATATTTTTAAAGTAGTTTTTTTTTCTTTTTAGCTAGAAACGTTGTGCAAAGAAACCTTTTTGTTGTTGCAATTTTAAGCAAAAGCAAAGCCCCTTGAACAGTTTATACTTGTATGGTATCTCGCTAACGGAGTTCGGATTGACCCCGCAGAGAAAAGGTAACACTCATGTTAAATTCTTTATTTTCAACGATTAAAGTTTTCATTGAGAATTGATGGAGAAGAGACGAACATTTTTTGTGAGGCGAAGAAACTTTGTGTAATGTATGCGTGATCAATAAAAATTGCAAAAAATGTAGAACTTAAAAAGATTACAGTTTATCGAAAAAAAAATTTTTAAATATAGAAATATAAAGATGTAATGCAAATTTAATTCTTCATGCTATTTACAAAAGTTATCCTAAAGCGAGCATAGATTTCACTGTTTTCAATTAGGCTAAAGCTTAAGACGTCTTCTAGATGACAGGCTGACTCCTTCTTTGTTTTCTAATGTATACAGGTATTGGACACCCATTTATAAATATTTCCCACACATACATCATCGTTTTGGTTCAGGAATTTGGCCAAATAGAGTCGGTATGAGTTATTTTCCAAGAACTATAATGTGACGGAAATGTGCTTGGAAGTTGGGGATTTTACGGGATTCCGAAGTTTCTGCCCTCTTAGGAATTAGACGACTATATGAATCCCTTTCCTGTTTTTTTTCTCCCCCCCCCTTCCTCCTTGCGGAATTTACCATCTCCCTATTGCTGTTTTAAAATAAAAGTAAAATTCATAACGATAAAATGAGAACAATATTTTGAGTTTAGAGTTTTTCAAATACATGACAAATGTATCGCGCATTTTAGTACCTCAAATTTAATAACAAAACACTTGTTTTTTATTATTACTTGTTGAAACTAAATAGTAAAGTACTTAATGAGAGAATGCTGGTAGTTATGCTTTCTTTCACATTAGTGAAATATTAATAATTTCTAATTACTAAAGCATTTTCAATGTGTTAATTGCATAGTTTTTGAATTTATTCCTCTTGATAGGGCGTATCTAAAGAGAAAAAAAACTCTGGATTTTGCGCAAATTCTAAAACTGCGACTACTGTGTGTACTAGTGTTCAATAATCCCCCCCCCCCAAAAAAAAAATCAGTTTTAAAAATAACTCCGGTGAAAGTTTGTTTACTATTGCTTTTAAATACAATCGTACTGGGGGGAGGGGGTTCTGGTAACTAGTAAAATATAATAATTTATTGTAGATTGAGAAATGTCATATCAAATCATGATTTATAGTGAAATTTGAAATTTTATTTACAATACTACAGAGGATAGTGGTACACTGTGTTAGACGGGTTACAGATGAATTTTTAAATACAATTTTCCATCAAATATAATACTAAGTTTCACCTTTTCCCAAAATATATAATATAAGAGGTTTCGTATTGTATAGTTTAACGTTTTCGGTCAAATTATGGGAAAATGTCTGCTCACTTACAAAAAAAAAAACCTGTTTTTGACGGAAATCTAATGTTTTTCGATTTCACGCTTAACTTGAAAACAAAAACAGATAAAACATTGAAAAGAAAAAAGCATGAAAGTATTTAATTTTAATACATCTATTATAAATAATTAATTCCAAAAATTTGTTCATGGTACTTCGAAATAAATATTATAACGACTTTTAATGGCTATTAACATTTTCAATGCTTCTTATCATGGTCGTAAACGCGCATTTTCACAAGCAGTTCCACGAACTTTTATGCTTACATTATAAAAATTACGTACCCACTTTATAACAACTACCCCAGCATCACACAATTGTTCAAACAAGCCGCACAAACTCACAGAGTAATGTACTTTGAAAACATTCAAATGTTATAAATTATCGTTTTTTTCAATATCAAAAATACGAAGGACACTCCAGTTCACAAACAAAACCATATCTTCAATTTCTCTGTTGAAAATAAATGAAGGTCACTAATTCGGAGGTGCGACGATAGCGCCACCTTGCCAAAAATTATCTCGTTAGAAAAATGCAAATAACCTCGAGCTATAACTTTTAACGAATCAATATTTCGGATATTATTCAAAGCACATGTTTATACTTTTTGTTTTAGTAGAAATTTTTCTTTCTAAAGCTAATTGAAAATTTTTTTCTGCAAAAACACCCAATTAAAGTAGTTAAAAATTAAGATTAGCATTGTTTTACGTTTTAATAGCTACTAAAATTGAATATTAGACGTGCATGATGTATGAACGTCAGGATAATTTTATCTAGTTCGTCATTGTATTTCATCTTTTTCAAATGCGCCACAAAAATGGAAAAGTTACATTCTATGCTTTACACGATGATATATTTTTATGCTTATATTTTCTTTTAAATTGAAATAAAAAGAAGATTAATTCGTATTTCTGAATAAGACAACGTGCATTAGTTCAGTTAAGTACGACGAAATGATTGAATTTTGTGTCAGACTTCATTCCAATCCGTCACTTCGTCTGTCTTTTACAGCTAATATACATACTCTACATTGTACAAAAACAGAACTTTTTCATGAAAATAAAATACAGCAAAGTGTTAAACTAGCTGCTCTTAACAGAGATTTTTGAGAGACTTTGAAAAAAAAAATTGAGAAATTAAAAACTTAGACTTCAAAAATAACGTTCTGCTTCTTAGACGTTAAAGTTTAGTTGGTAAAAATAATAAGAAACGTTTGTAGAACTTCATGTTGTTAACACTCAGTCTTCTACTTTTAAACATGATGATCATAAAATTTAAAGGGAGCAAAATGATCCATTATAAAGAAAATTCGGAGCATAATGTGTGGTCATACCTGACAAATGCCGTATGAAAGCGGTAGATAAAACTGTGTTGGGCTGTCGAATTAACAAAGTTAGTGCTGGAAGATGTTTCATGCTGTGATTTTGAGCAGCATACTTTGCTTAAGTGCAGGCACAGACCTATAGAATTACCTCTTGGCAATTTTTAAGGGAAATCCAGCTTATAAAAGTTAAATATATAAAAACGGCAAAGGCTAGATGTGACTGCAATAGTGTCAATGCCATTTTATTTTTATTATTTTTTTTAAGGAGGAAATAGAAGATGGCTGGAATAAAAGCACTACTATTAATACTTTTTTGTTTAAATTTGAACAGAAACATTTGAAAATAAAAAGACATATTGAATTAAAAGCTACTTAATATTTTTATAGAAATAGAAGTGTTCCTCCTTTGAAGAACAGAAATATATAAAGTTTTGCTAAAATATCAACAGCCAACAACCAAGCTTTGTTTCCAAGCAGGAATAATTGTACTACTTTGGTTTATAACGTTCAAATGTTTGACTATTTAAAACAAAAATACATATTTTTTGAATTGTCAATTGTTTTTTTTTTATTTTCTCCTTTTCTTTCACAATGCTGTTTTTTCATTTAAAGTACAAACTATGAAATGCACTTGGTTAAATTTCAAGCTTTAATCTCCACCGCAAGGAGCAGCGTACGTGAACACTAGAACCCCTATAGTTAACACCAACAACATCCATGTCCTACATTTCTTCAGGATCCATATAAAGGGCTCTATACCTTCATATGGCGCATTTCAAGATACGCGATACAGTGAATGCATTTATCTTTTCACATTTTTACTTTTTTTAAAAATTGGCCCCATATTTACATACCACTTGCATGCAAAATATCACTAAATGGACTTAATCTTTCTGTTTGATATTGTAAAACATCTCATATCATAATGTAATTTTTAAAGAGTAGGTACTAACATATGAATTTTAATCATTTAAATTATTATTCATTTTATTTAAACTTTTAATTTTTAGCTGCATACTTAGCATTTCGGTGTATATTATGTATTAAATACGTATTATGTAAGTATGTGATCGAAAGCATGGGCGAGCAAATGAACATAGGAAATTGGTGATAAATTTATCATAGATTATTTGTAAATATACAGGCGAACCAAATGATCTTTTGATTTTCGACTACGGGCAAAGCCGTGCAGGCACCGCTAGTTGGATAATAAAATATTATTCCGAAAAAAAAATAAATAGAACCGATTTTAAAATTACTCTGAAAAGTCAAAAATAGTTTTATTTTTTGAACACCATAGATAATACAAATACAAATGTGACGACCAGCAACAGGCTCTGGGCCCATCTAGGCTGGTCCTAGTCAATTTATTAGTCCCCAATGAAGATCAATAGCCCTCTTAAAGCTATCCACCCCCTTGCTCAGTACCGCCTCTTCCGGTGAGCTGTTCTAAGTGCCCACAACTCTACTAAAGTCGCAGTTCTTCCTTATTTCCAGGTTTGCCTGAGATTTGAATAGCTTAAAACAATGAACCCTCGTCCTGCTTTCGGCGCAAAAATTTAATCTATTAACATTTTTCATATTGATAAATTTAAACAACTGACAACTGAATCATGTCCCTTCTCACTCTCATTTGCTCCAGGCTATACATATTAAACATATTAAGTCTGGTATCATAGTTTAAAGCTGTAAGTCCCCTTACTAGTCTAGTTACCCTTCTTTGAACCCTTTATTGATCTATTGATAAACCCAGCACTCTGTTGGCCTTGTTACTTGCAATGCTGTACTGTTGACTAAACTTGAAGCCCTGATTTTTTAACATACCCAGAACATTTACGTTTTCTGCCTGACTAATGACTAAATTCTGTAAACGATAACTTGTACGCTCATTTCCATAACCTAAGTGTAGCACTTGACATTTCCCTGCATTAACTGCCATACCCCATTTATCCGCCCACTTAGTAATATGATCTAAATCCTCTTGAAGCTGTTTTACTTGTTCTTCATGTTCTACAATCCCCATAACTTTTACATCATCAAAAAAAAAAAAAAAAAAAAAACAATCCATGCTTCCAGAAATATTTTCATTGATGTCATTGATAAAAATAATAAAAGGCATTGATAAAAATAATAAATTATAAGAGGCCCTAAAATTGATCCCTGAGGAACCCCGCTTAAAACATCACTCCATTTAGAATGATTTCCCCTCACAACTACTCTTTGCTTCCTTCCAGTGAGCCAATTTCTAAAGCAATCTATTGCTTTTAAACATAATTTTTAAAGTTGACGCAAAAGCAAAAAACAAAATTATGCGTATTTCAGAACCATACCATGTTTTCAGAAAATCATCCAAATTTCGGAACGAAACATTTATGCCGTTACTAAAATATTCTGTCATTAGGGATTGCAATACCGGACCAAAAATTCAATACTGGTATTCGTTTTTTTTTTTAAACGTGATACCGGGATACCGGTATTTGAAATTTCTCAAAAATTGCTTGAAAATATTGTTTCATTTCTACATTTCATAATTTTGTAAAGAACTATTTTGTTTCATTCTTTTTAGTGTAAATATTTTCATGCTCAAATTGTTCGTTAAAGCAACATTGTCTTAAGTTATATTTTTTTGTAACAGCGAGGACACAGTTCTTTATAATTTTTCGTAATTTATGTCCAGAAAGTTTGATTTTCATTCTTTAACTGTTTGTTAGAGAAGAGTTATTTTATGCTAAAATGTGTTCTATATCGGCTAGGAAATACATTTTGTCACCAAAGTCTATAAAAATCATTTCTAATAACATTTAAAATTACTCTCATACTGATGGCGATTTTTTGCGCGATCTCATACTTAGTCTTTTATACTACGACTTTGTTAAACATTTTCAAGTCAGTCTTAATAAGAACGAACTTTCTAAACGCATTTTTTCTGATTGTTTTTTTACCTTATTCCTAGAAACTAGAATTTTAATGCTGTAACAATTTGATTCGTAAATATCAATTGTCGACTAACTTTTAAATCATAATTCGTCTGTCTTCTTGCTCTAAAAAAAAAAGCATTCAGTACCAAGAGCCATTCTGTCAAGGGTCTTCCGAAATGGCCAATTCCGAAACCTCAGCTTATGTCTATTTTCATCTCCTGGTTTACATCAGGACGAAGCAGAATCACCCCCATGGGATGGTCGATACATCATTAGCTTAATGTCTGACCGAGAAGGAAGGGGGAAGCTTAAATCCATCGGATCACGGTTCCGAGCACTGATTGGACATTTACCTGAAGATCCCCGATTAATTTTCCGTCAGACCTATTGCCGGCGATTAGATACTAATGATGACGAATTTTTGGGCAGGAAATAATCCTGTGATCAGGACAGCGAAACAGGTCGTAAAGAGACGGGTTATGAAGCGTAAAAAAGGAGGAAGGCTTTAATGGGGAGGGATAAGGACATATTGCGAAAGAAATTAGTAGAGCTGCGAACAAGAAAATCCCTGTTTCCAATGTTTAACCGGTTTCTTGCTGAGCGATTTGTCAAAAATCATAAAGTTAAATGCAAACCAAGTAGCATGTTACATAAAACACAGGGTGTTCCACAATTATCTTTACAACTTCAAAAATTCATAACTTCAAAAATAATCAAGATATTAATATTCTGTCTTTTGCATGTATTACTGCAACTAATAAAGTTTTTTTAGTACACTACAGCATGAGCACCAGTGGTGGCTCTAAAGACTTCCAGTCTGTAATCAATTTCAAGCCAAATACGCTGCAACATGTCACCTGTGATTGTACTAAAATCTTGTGTGATGTGGCCTTTCAAGTCATCAATGTCATTAACCGGTGTCCGGTAAACAATGTCCTTTAAATAACCCCACAAGAAGAAGTCGAGGGGTGTTATGCCCGGAGACGTTAGTGGCCATGGAAATGGGCCACCCCGTCCAATCCATCAGTTGAGAATTGTACCAGACACATGGAACACTGCCTCATCACTGAAGCACACCTTTTTCAAGAAGTCTTCATCATGCTGAATACGTTGTAACATGTTTACGACAAACTCCGTACGTTTTGGTCAGACTGTTGGTAAGCGTCTCCAGCAACTCTACCTTATAGGCATGCAGACGCAACTGTTTATGAAGAACCCTGTGGGCATTTGGAGTTGCCTTAAAGCCTGACGAATTGAAGTTTTTGGACTGTGCTGGAATGTTTGCCCTATTCGCTCCAGATTTTCTGGCCTTAAAAAAAAAGCTTTATTAGTTGCAGTAATACATGCAAAATACATAATGTAAATATCTTGTTTATGTTCGAAGTTATGAATTTTTGAAATTGTAAAGATAATTTTGGAAAACCCTGTATAATTGTTACTAAGTATAAGAGTTCCGAGGAGCTCAATGTAACTTTGGAAGACAAACAAAAGAATTTTAAAATATCAAATAGTAAAAATCGCAGTGACGTAAATGAATAAATTCTTGCTTTCTATTGTATTTTTTTTTTTTAAATAGGAGAGTCTTGGGGACCATTGATCATCATTTTTTTTTCAAGCTTTTATATTTCATTTGATTCAATGGAACCAAACTATCGTACGTAGCATATTTGAAGCAGACTACGCCCGTCAAAACTCCATTTGGTTTTTAACTTTTATGCATTAAAATGAAGTATTTTACGAAAAACACTGTTGGTAAACGGATCAAGTCTCCTTCGTTCAAGGAAACATATTTCCAGTCGAAAGGAGATTTCATCCTGAGGGAGTGTCCTTTTAAGTACTTGAATAAAAGTCTAGCGTTTATTATTTTCAATGAGTTATTATTTACTCATAGAAAAAACGATTTTGATCATGTCAAATTAAAAATAGGGAAACAATACAAAAAATATAGTTGTTGCAACTTTTCATAGCAAACAGAATCAACTATCAAATAGTGAATGTTTGGCATTGCTAAAGAAACCCATATATTTTTATCAGTTTTGATCAAGTATATCGTGAAAGCCAAGAAATAAATACTTGAAAGACATTTTCAAACTAATATTCAACCAAAAAAAAAAAAAAATCAACTGTCTAATAGTAATCAACTAGCATTGCAAAAGTAACCCCATATTTTTTCATTAGTCTTGATTTAATGTACCGTGAAAGCCAAGAAATAAATATTTAACAGACATTTACAGAGTAATATTTAACAAACAAAATCAACTCTCTAGCATTAAATAACAAGCATTACTACAGAAACCCATATTTGTTCATTAGTCTTGATCAAGTATACCGTGAAAACCATGAAAAAGTATAAGACATTTCAAGGTTAACATATATACTAGTAGCGAAGAGTAAAATTAGTGTCTTATAGCGTCATACACTATAAGAAATTTCAGAATTGACACCAACAATTAGCCGGAATAAGTGCTACGAATGAAAATATATATTTTTTTAATTTCAGGAATTGTTTTTGAAAATTAAAGCATCCGATAAGCTTAATAGTGGCCTTAATAGTTGGCATCTGTTTAACTAGTCTAAAAAGTCGGCTTTTTAAAGCTTCCGATATTAACAAGGGATTTACTTTAGCTGCAGCGTTAATTTTATACGGCGATGATATTATTGTTAAACAATAAGTTAAGTATATATATATTAGTCTGCAAATGTCTTTTAAATATTTATTTCTTGATAAATAAATATTTTGTGCTGAACAGTAAAGTAAGAAAAACAACAAAGCCAATAGCGGATAATGTCTTTTCATCCATAAGCTCATTACTTTTTGCATTGAAAAAGGTGTTCCCTGTAACGCCGAAACACGTGTCTGCTGTAAGTAGCAACTTTGTGCTTTTTTTAACGTTGTTTTTCTTACTTTATTTATTTCTTGGTTTTCACGATATATTAAATCAAGACTAATGAAACAATATCGGTGTTTGGTTTTATTGGCAGCCAGGACCCACGTCACATGATAGGCACACGTGTCTTTGGGTCAAAAGGATGAAGTGTCTCCTGCCAACATATTTCCAAATCGAAACTAAAGATGACCCTTGATATTTGGCATACTTCTAACGTGCCATAAACACAGTGTATGTACTGAATGTTAATCAATAACGTTTCAACGCGCAACAATAGCATATCTGCGGTAATCTGCTAATTTTGTGCAATTAAACGTTGTTAATTACCATTTAGTTATCTGCATAAAGGTTTTTATTTTTTTCTAATGCATGTAATGCTTTTTCAAGAAAGCTAGAGACCTGTTTGATCCACATTTCAAAAAAAAAAAAATAATAATAATAATTATAGAATCTCTAAAAACTGATTCTTACACAAACCTCAAAAGCATGTACAAAATGGATTATTTGACACTTGGTGACGTAAATTACCCAGACTGCTCGGAAATGGTATCACTGTTAAAATTTTGAATTATTGCAGTTTTGAGATTTGAGAGGGTGAAGATGTATTTTGGGGGAGCAACGTTGAATAGTAAGGTAAAGTGAATTTACTTCCCTACTTTACCCTACTGCTAAAACACTAAAAATCATCTGCTAAAACTCAAGTAAAAAATGAAAACACTTGAAATATAATAGGGTAGTCCCACTGGAAATATAATAGGGTCGACCACTGTGAACACATCCTAGAAAATAAATAGTGTTTTTTTTTTTTTTTTTTGATTTTTTTTTTTTTTTTTTTTTTTTTTGCATTTGATGAACAGGAAACAGAATTTTATTTCTATAAAAGTTCAAAAAAAGGAAGGAAAAAAACTGAAATAAATCAGTTTTGAAAATTTTAAGTGAGAAAAAGAAAACTAGAAAGCAATAAAAACAGTAGAGAGAGAAGAATTAGCAGAGAGTACAAAATGAAATACAAGTATAATAATAAACACAAAACATAAAGATGCCTCAATGTAACTTTGGTTTGAAAAACATTCCTTATGCTCGTTGATTAGAAACTGTTGGGTTAGTTTACTGGTTATCCATGTTCGCCTACTGGATTGCTGAACCGTTTTAATTTGAAGTTAAAAACCTGAAACAAAAAATTAAAAATTTTCCCCAGTTTTATTTTATTATTGTTTAAGAACTAAAAATTATCAAACTGTCGTGTAAAGAAGGCTATAGGTTTCTTATTAAAATGATCTTCTAAATATGATATTCTGAATTTTTTTTTTTTTTTTTAATTATGACTTTTTTTTTTTTTTTTTTTTTTGTAAAAAATAATGAAGCATTGCATCAGGATTTAATCGTACCTGTAACTAACTCAAACACTTTATAAAGCTTTAAAGAGTCGCGACAGTACTTAAAAATTTAAAATTAGTAATGCTTAGTGTTTAAAAGAACCATAAAAAATGCTATTTATCTAGCTTATAGCATGCCAGAAAATGTTACATTTTACTTTTAAAGCATAATGCCATTCTAAGATTTGCAAAGTGTATCGCTTAAGAAAAGGTATAAACATAACCAGAAAAGTAAAATTAAAAACGCTTTGGGAAAAGGAGTTTTGCGACATTTACTATTTTCAAACTGTAATAAGGACTACAAAAGGAAAATTTTAAAAAAAATAATTTGAATTATGACATCTTGAATTCAAATTATGTTTTTCGCAATCACGAGTGTGTGTATGTAGACGTGTGTGTTTGTGTGTGGGGGTATGTGTGTTTGTGTGTAGGGGGTATGTGTATCTGTGTAGGCATGTGTGTTTGTGTCTGTGTGCTGGCATAAGTGTGTGGGTAGTTGTGTGTATGAATGTGTGTGTGGGGGGATGTGTATGTGTGTGTAGGCATATGTGTTTGTGTCTGTGTGCAGGCATGAATATGTGGGTAGGTGTGTGTATGTGTGTGTGTGTGTGTAGGTATATGTGTGTGTATGTGTGTGTGTGTGTGTGTGTGTGTGTGTGTAGTTGTGTATGTATGCGCTTGCGTGTAGGACATGGATGCAACCTGGAGACGGCTTTCGCTATAGGAGCAGCATCGTGAGGAGCCGGTCGACGGTGATGGTGCGGAGGGTGGCGGTGGGAAAATAAAATCACAGGAACGCCAAAAACAGTTAAATGAAAGCAATAAGCAATCGTGATTGCTTAATAATATAATGACACATTGTATTAATACATTTAAGCACTTTTCAGCATTTATCATGTGGTGGAAAACCAAATAAGTTCAAAAGTGGGAGGAAAAACGTCATATTTATTATTAATGGAAATACAATTTTCTATGTGTCTAATGAAGACATTGAATTGGCTGGAGGACTAGTGTGTCTAATGTGTTTTCATTTGTACTAATGTGTGTAATCTGTTTTCTTTATCTTCGCTGCTGCTGTTTGAAATGTCAGAAAAGCATGTTTTCATGATGCTTACAATGAAATTGATTTCGTTTTTAGTTCAATTAGTTTTATCAAAGTATCTTTAACAAGTTTGTATAATTATTTAAATGGTTACATTTGCAACTCTCAGCAGTGATTATGTTAAGAGGTTCTTAAGTTGTGAGAGAAGTCATGTTAAGAGGATACACTTCGTCAGTTTATCCTTATAGGAGCTGGCTTATATCGGCTTCTTATATCTTATAAATATAATGCTTATTTTTTGTTTCAAATGCATTTGAAAACATTCTTTTATAATGTTTACCTTTTATAAAACTGCACCATTATGCAGTAAAATAATGGGGTGGTTTCCTTTAGTCAAAAGTACTAATTTTAGTCATTGAAATGGATAGAATGAGCAAAAAAAAAATTACATGGACCCAGAAAATATTTTAATTTTCCCAACAGTTTTTTTTTTAATTAATTTTTTACAATGTCCGATTTTTCAAACAAGGCGTGGTCTTTATGACGTCACGAATGATGCATTTTGGCGCATCTTTCTACCACGGTTCCAGGTTATGATAATCAAGCAGCGAATTAAAATTGCTCTCTACGCTTGCTATCAACAATATTGTTGCCAATACACGTGAGTAAAGATACGAATTAAATATTTTGTTCTGTGAATGGCAACATTGAATGGCATTTCATCACTTGTGATGTTACACGACAGAAGTGTAAACATTGAAAGCGCAGAGATTTAAGTATTTTTTTAAAAATATTAAACTTAAATAAATTATTTAGAAAATGTTCAAATCCTATGTTTTTAAGCATGCTCTTTCAGAAAAAAAAAAATTTCTTTTAAAATTTTGGAAACGACCCCATTCAAGTAGATAGAGGTTATGAATCGAAGATTTTCACCTGGAGAAGAAATTTTTAGCCTTCATATCAAAGAGCAAATTTTGAGGTTGAAAGTTTTTTATTTTCTTTTATTTTCTCCTTACCTGGTTTAAAAAATCGGCCTCAAAAGCTTTAAAGAAACCCAAAGTTTTTCAACAAAAAACGTACACTTTTTGAACACTTTCTTTTAAATTCTACCATAAAAAAAAGAAGCAGAATCTTAGTGGAAAATGATGCCGCGAATTTTTTTTTTTTGAATTGGATCCCGCATTCGACCTACCCCCCAGAGCACCCCTGCGTAATTAAGGATGCCACGAAAATTTAAGTGCCTCGGGGCTGGAAAAACAAGAAAGAAAAGACCGGCCGATAGGTTCTTCGGAAGCTCTTTAAGAGTTTATCTTTCGAAAGCGCTAAATGGATTTGTTCAGCTTGAGTTAAAAAGGCTGAACAGAGAAGAAAGAGCTTTCTATGGCGTTGCCAATCCGCAAAAACAAAATTGGACTTTTAAAGAGCTGCACTTTTGCGAGAGGTTTGGAGATTGCAGCGACGTTTAGGCAAACAAAACGGAAATGGGTAGCTCCCTTGAAACGTTTTGAATAATTACCAAGCAGACTTGATTCACTAATGGACAAGAGCAGTTGCTGAGAAATCTTCAAGTGAAGTTAAAGCGGATAGTTTTCTGCGGACTATTGTGAAATAAACTGTTATGATACGCATATAAAACACGACTATTTTTACTCAAATGGCTTAGGATTTCGACTGATAAATTTATCTATTGGTTTTTCAGTAACATTCAGACAATTTAATAATTAAATATTTTAATTCATTAGATTATGCCGTGAAAGTCTTCTGATAAACAATAGCAGCGAATTTATTATTTAGTAGCAGCTTAGATTTGAAAGTTAACTGAAATTTAATGTTAGGAAAATTTGGATGCGTGTTTATTTATTAAAACATTTTTTTATCCAGATATACTTAAGAATTTCTTTAAAATATAATTTTCATTTAATCAAAATTTTTATATTTGTAGAAGTATAAATCGATACAAATTTTGAATATAAATGAAAACATAATAAATTCCCATAAATCGATTAGTTTATTTGTATGTGTGTATATGATAAAGTAAGAAATGTTGCACTGGTCAGGAGGAAATTTAAAAAAAAGACTCTGAAATTTATAAGCACAAAGAAAGATAATGTAAAAATGAGAAAAGCGGTGTGAGTAAAAAAAAAATTTTTTTTTGATCTTTCATTTATAATTACTCCTGTTAACTGATACTTACAGCTATTGTTTTGCTTTATTTTAACGTGGAAATGAAGTTGTTAAAAGACATATTTCGTACAAAAATTACACTTATTTCTTAAAATTACATTTTATTACAGTACCTATGTGTTTTAATAATATTTTTTGTTTCCTCTAACAACAATAAATCGTTCTTTAATGTGCGATAACAAATCAAAATTTACTTATTTTTACCTTTATCTAAAAGAATAAATTTTTTACAAAAATGGAAATTTAATCAACTTTTTTTTCTCTCTCTCAGCATCCTCCAAATTCAAACCAATAGTTTTCATTGCCAGAAACAGATCAAAAAACAAAATAAAAAGCGAAAGTATTAATAAGTATGACATGGAAAAAGCAAATAAATCTTTCTACAGACAACATACCCTTCGTATATTTTTGTGTCTAACTGCTGTGGAATTTACTTTGCTCCTTTCTGGGGTTAGAGAGTTTAACAATAAAATATTATTTACTGACTTCACAAGGGAAACATACAATTCGAAAATATTGCGGGGTTTCCTGATGAAAAGAAAAATAATTTTCCCGCAGAGATGTATTGAAAACATTACTAGATATTACGGTTGAAGAAATTGCTAAAAAGGATTTTGTATTTTTGTTGGTCAGATCAAAAATCCCTTTTGAAAATGCGTATTCTAGAAAGTTGGAGTAAGTAAATCTGAAACTTGTTTAAAAGAACTTTGAATAAGTATTAGATTAAAAAACAAAAACAAAATCGTGCACTGAATTATAATGCAACATCTTTAAGACACAATCATTTTGAAAACCATTCCTGAAAACTATCGCAAAATTGATATTGAACAAGCATATTTCAAGAAAAAAGCTCAAGTGTTTTCGGTATCAGTGGTTGAAGTTGTTTTTTACGTAACTGCGTAAAACGAAATTGCATGGTAAGCGAAACGAACTGAAGTACAGAGCATTCGATTGTTGTATAACGGATACTCAATGCTTATACTGAAAGAAAAAAAAAAGGAAAAAAGAAAATTTTGATGCATATACCTTTTAGTTTGTATATCAATTATTTCGACATGTATTAGATTCCGGAATGTATTTTTTTTTTCAATCTGGTTTTTCTTTTGCCTTAACCCTGAATGAGGCGGACTATTAGTATATATCGTCTTGCTTAGTACGTACACTGAAATGAATCCTACAATAAAATTATTAGGAATTTAAAACGTAAAGTATGAAAAAAAAACATGATTTCAGTAGGATCAAGACAAAAAAAAAAAAAAAAAAACTGGTTGGCAAAAAGCAAAAAAAAAAAAAAAAAAAAAAAAATACTTTTAATAAATTATTTAAATATTCAAAAAATAAATAATGACATAAGCAAGATGAAGAAGTTTCAATTCTTTTAAATTGACTTTTAAAGACTCTTTATATATGATTCAATTTGAGCGCAAAGAAAGGATGCGAGGTAAAATTAAAAAAATATTGCTTCTGTACGTGCGGGAGATGAATTTAAATATATCAATCGTTTTTGTCTAAACCAGCCTCATAAAATTTTTAACCCTCGGAACTCTTTAACACGTTGAAGGCCTAAATTATTCGCATTTGATCCGGATGGTGAAAGTTAATATACTGTATCACTTTTTCAAATTTTAGCATTTTTAAGAGGAATCAGCAATAAAAGTGTTTTTAATAGAATGCTGTCCTGCATTCCTTACATAAATCTTTTGCTCGATAAATTTTGACTTAACATGTTGTTAAACGTTAAATAATAAAATATTGACTGCGAGTTGATAGTTTGTTTTTGTATGCTAGTTTTCGGTTTCTCGAAAGTGTGTATGAATAATCACACTGGGGACTGTTTACATTCGGGACTGTGTGAGAATTTTATCATTTGGCTAAATAAAACAGTTTATTAAACAAAAATGATCCCTTTGTTGTCATTGTATCTCAAATAACTCCATTCACAATTCTTTCTTTTCAAAGTTTCGTTAAAATGATGTTTTGGTTGGTTTTAAACAACTTGTCAGTGTTGCCAGATTGGGGGAAATTTCCCCATTTTGGGGAAATCTGGTGCTCTCTGGGGAAATTTTGGGGAAATGGGTTTTGAGGGAAATTCTTTGGGGAATTTTTTTTTCCTTGGGGAAAACCTGGGGGAAAAAAAAACCTCGGGGAAAAAAGATTTTTTTTCGTATTTAAATTCGCGTCTAGAAGTAGTGGGAACATTGTATCAAACAGCGTTGGGTTAGCTTTGCTCAACTTTATGGAATTCGCATTTCGCATTATGTGGAATATTATGCTATGGAATTCACATTAATGTTCTGCGTTAATAACTAGTTGATACGTGAAACAGGTAAAAATAAGTGTGACGAAGAGTGTTCTTGGATAAATATATACAAAACTCATAGTTTAAATGCACATACAGAAGCAGAGTAGTAAATGCGAGTAGAAAAAAAATATTTGGTTATTTCTTATTTCTCGGTCAGGCGCTTGTATTTATGACTAGTGGCACTTGCACGGCTTTGCCCGTAGCAGAAAATTAAAAGGTCTTTTGGTCCCCCTGTATATTTACAAATAATGCATGATGAATTTCTCGCTAATTGGCTTGCCCACTTTACGGTTCCACCTTATGATAACTTGGTATTTTACTCGTCCATCTTATGATAATTTTGTTTGGGAAAAAGGTCTTAAAATTGGAATAGAAAAAGAACAAAATCAAATTTTCAAAAAATCGCTTAAAGGTGCACACCCCCATGCTACAAACTAATTCTTTGCCAAATTTCATGAAATCAGCCGAACGGTCTTGGCGCTATATGCGCGTTAGAAATCCTGACAGACAGAAAGATGTCCGGACAGAGAGATATCCAGACAGAGAGACTTTCATCTTTATTATTAGTAAAGATAAAGAAGAGAAAAAAAAAGCGAAAATGTGAAGAAAAAAAAGTTCGGGAATTTTATAAGAAAATTTGGCTATTTGGGGGGGAAAAAATTTCAAGAGACAAAAATATTAGAGGAAGTCGATTCATTTTATGAAAATATTAGTGGAAAAATAATTTTTGCATTTGGGGAATTTTGGTAGAAAACATCGCTTTTTGGGGAAAAGTTAGAAGGGAATTGGGGAAATCTGGATTTAAACATCTGGCAACACTGGCTGGGAATGGTTGATAAGCTTGATAATAACACCAGAAAAGCCTATTGCGATCGTACTGACAAACAACAAATGTAGAAATGAAGCTGAGAAAGGAGCAAGATGAAGTTTTCAAATAAATTCAAAAAGTAAAATCATACTTTTGCTATTGGTAATTCCTGAGACTGGTATTAAATTAAAAAATGAAGTAACTGCAAAATGCAAACTGGAAAAATGCCAAAATATAAAAAAAAAATTTTTTAAATTAGAAACATTCAGAATGTAAGACTAAACAGAAAAAAATATACTAGTGTAATAAATTGCTTTAAGGATCTATTTCAGAAATGGTATACTTGCTCTAAAAAATGTTTCAACATTTACTTCTTGTCTGTAATAAGCATTCAAAAGTCACGGAAAAAACATGCTTCAGTTTCATAATTTGGTTATTACGTAATTTTGCAAAAATCATCGCTTTTTGGGGAAAAGTTAGAAGGGAACTAGGGAAATCTGGATTTGACCATCTGGCAACACTGCAACTTGTACTCTTCTCTCGTACCCCCTCTCTTGCTCTATAGTCAAAAATACGAGCATCATTTTCTCTTAAAGGGAAATGTTTGGTATTTATATTCAGCCTAAAATAATAATCTTTTATTATGTCAGGGACATACATTCAGAATTTTTTTTTTCTTGAGCAATCACGATTGGTTATTGTTCTCACTTGACTGTTTTTGACGTTCCTGTGATTTTGTTTTCCCACCAGCACCCTCCGCAGCATCACCGTCGACTGGCTTCTCACGATGCTACACCTCTAGCGAAAACCGTCTCCAGGTTGCGTCAATATCCTACACTTACACGCATACATATTCGCAACTACACACATATACATATATACACCTACACACACATACACCTACACACATACACCTACACACTCACATACACACAGCTTCCCACACACTCATACCTGCAAACAGACACAAACACATATGCCTACACACGCATACCCATACCCCCCCCCCCCACCTACACACATACACACAACTACCCACACACACTCATGCCTGCACCCAGACACAAACGCACATGCCTACACACATACACATACCCCGTACACACAAACACACATACCCCGTACACACAAACACACATATCCCCACACACAAACACACATACCCCACACACAAACACACACAAACACACACATATACACACACACTCGTGATTGCGAAAAACATAATTTAAATTCAAGATGACAAAATTCAAGTTAATTTTTTTTTTATTTAAATTCACATTTAAATACACTCATGCTTTACAAGATAAAAATATTTGAGATTCATTTTAATTCGATGAAACCGTTTTCATTAGAGCCTGAATTTTTAAATTGTAGTGACAGATCGCAAAATTTAATTTTCGTCAAAATCCGCCTTTCCGTAACAATTGTAAACACTCCGTAAAACGATGTTTATTTACTAAAACTACTTTAGAGATAATTTTGATGCATAAAAAAAAAGAAACTTCACTGAATGGGAAAAAAATTAACAGAATATTTTTTATATTTAAATATTCTAATTTTTAAATATGCACATAACGGGCATGATTCGGTTGGAGGAATTTCAGATAATTCATGCATTGTTAGTGCATTTTTATCTTATTAAAGGATGTTGGTGACATTAATTATTCCTGAAAGTGACTGATCGTATTTTTCATTAATATTTATGCTACACGTTACTTTTTTCCCCATTTTGAGAACATTGCTTTTTGAAGATGTTCAGAGTTATAAAATTATCTGTTTTATTTGTTGAATGATTATGTGCTTTAAATGTTGAAGGTATTCTTTGCATACATTTCTCAAATAAAAAAAATGTCAATTAACTTAAATAATCATTAAGAAATTTAATTTAAAAGTTTAAACTTTATTTAATGCTTAGTGCTTTCCTCTAATAAATACTTTTGGTAATAGAAATGCCTACATGAAACTCAACTTAGAACCATTTTTTTCTAAACAGCTAATCTTTCAGTAAAGTAAAATAACCTACAATTTCTAATTCGCACAGAAGTATTCTTTCATAAGTTAGATAGATTTAAAAGTAGTAAACAATCACATATTAACAAACAACATGATTGCAATTATGTAAGAAAATAACACTTAAATAACATTTAGCTCATACAACAAATCAGTGCAATAAAATGGTAAATGACACTGTCAAGCCAATAACTAAATTTCGCAAAAATAATTGACTTTACAATAAATATAAGGGGTGGAAAAAGTAAGTCAATTGTACAATGCAGGAAAGTTCGTTATTTATCATCATCATTTACTAGTAATAAAGATTTAAAATATATTGAAAATACTGCACATTTGTGCTCACAAAGCTGCACATGTCCACGATTCATGCTGCAAGTAGCATCTTTAAGAGACCCAATATATTGAAAAATAAAAAATATGCTTCTCTTTATTAGAAATCACACCATTATGAGTTTTCAAAAGGTTGCATTTTCGTCCTTTACCTCATTTGGTTGTCGTGTAAAATTTTTCCTCCAGCTTTTTCATTACTAACCATTTTCTA
Organism: Uloborus diversus; assembly: GCF_026930045.1. Taxonomy (NCBI): domain Eukaryota; kingdom Metazoa; phylum Arthropoda; class Arachnida; order Araneae; family Uloboridae; genus Uloborus; species Uloborus diversus. Next base: position 2,135,784 of record NC_072735.1, read on the forward strand.
ATCCTTTCTAATAGTACCATTCTGAACCGTTAATTATTAAATTGGTATATATTTTGCTTACTGGGTAAACCAGAAGTTTTGTTTGTTATTTGCTGTGACATTAGAAATAATTCTTTTAACATTAACCACAAATAACTTAACTGGTTATAAATCTCAACACTTTGAGCTGTGAAGGCATATTGTATAAACTTTGTCGTAAAAAGTTTTACTAGGAAACATAACATTAATGATAGTTGAATTTGTTTAAAAATTATTTTATTATTATTTGTTTACAATTTTACTAACAAAACATTTTAAATAAGCTTCTGAATTAAAGCGAGAAAAAATGAAATAACAAAATTATATTTTTTAATGAAGCAGTTTTTCATTTTAACGTTAATGTTTGCTGCACCAATTGATACATCACGTGACTTACAGTGCGAAGCTTATAACAATGTATTTCCCCTTACTTAATGAGCCTCAACTGGTTTGGTGGTCAATAAAGCTGTCTGTCAATGCGAAAGTCTAGAGTTCGAACCTGCTGCTCAAATGTTGCATTTTTTAACTGTTGTTTTTTCTATCGTAAAATTTTATAGCAAAAAAAGGATTTTCCGGTTACAGTAATTGGCAACAGAGATGCCAGTAACTTTTACCGTAAAATTTGAAGATTAACAGTGTAGTGTGTTGGAGGGCGTAGTATAGCAGAATAAAAACGATCTAAACAAATTACTGTTGGCGTTATTAGGAAACGTATAAAATTTTTATTTCCCGATAAAGTAAAAATAGTTATAAACATTTTTCCGACTATATCGTATCAAAATGGACTCTACAGATGTTAAAACGTATTTAAAATCGTTCAAAAAGCGAAAAATACGTAACAGAAAAATATAAGACAGTTAGTAATTGCAATACCGGTATACCGAATACCATTATTTTTGCAATTTCTTAATACCGGTATCTGCTGAGGTAAACCCCGGTATTTTAGGAAATAACAAATAGTTTCAATTAAAGAATTTTCAATTTAACTTATTATTTGACTTATTACATTGTTAAGTTTATCATAAATTTAAAACAAAGGGCAAAAGGGTAATTTTATTACATATTAGTATTGTTCACAACTGTATTGGGTAATAAGTAACTGATCAAAAGCATCATAAGTTCATGAAAGTTGTGTATATTTTTTTTTACAAATGTCTAGTGAAATTTGAAACTATGTTATTTTGTGTTCACATTACTATAATTTAATAAAGAAAATTAGAAACCGTGTTTTTTTTTTAGAAACATTATGTAGAAAACTAAAATCCATAAATAAATTGCCGATCTAATGAAAAGTCTAAGTATTTTCTCAGTGGGATCAAGTATCCCCCATGAAGGTATCATGTATCCCCAGATGTGGGGATACATGATCCCTTTATGAAATTTTTGAAAATAATTATACGAAAAAATAATTACGAAAACTATTTTTCATTTCAACGAAAAAGAAATATTGTCATATAGAGAAAAAATTACCTTTCTTCACGTACTTACGTACGTAAAAAAAAAAAAAAAAAAAAAAAAAAAAAAAAAAAAACTGATAATTTGCAGGAGAGAAAAAAATTGAAAACTAAAGTGAGGATCAAGTATCCCCGGTCTCCCCTATATTTTTTGAAATAAAGTCGAATCTTTTAATAGTTTAGGGCGATTTTTTAAACTTGTTTAACAAAAATAGAGACAAATAATTAATATGCGAAAATATTTTCCTCGGTTCTAAGAGAACTGGTTATAAATGCCCCCCAAAAATCTACATAAATAAAAATATAGTGTAATTTCTACTTTATGTGGGAAAATTACGAAAATGTACTTGTGTTGAAATTAATATCTGATCTTGTTTCGATGGGACAATAATGACCCATACTTTGGTTATTTTCTATTTCTTTTCTATAACCTGCCTATTAATCATTTAAGGTTATTTCCTTTAACCTCTCTTTATATTGACTAAATGATTGCTTCCAGGCTTCGGATTTTTCTGCCAGTATCAATTACTCACTTTTTTGAATCTTCTGCTATAACTACTACGTTGATATCTAGGAGGATGAAGAAGAGTCTAGCAATTCATAATCTTCACTTGCTTTTTAATTTGAGGGTTCTGACTGTTGTTGAACATTTGATTTGTCCAAACTGTTGTTTCCTTTTTAATTTGTTTAGCTCATTTTAGATCCTATCTTTTACATCCTTTCCATGACGTCTTTGTCTCTTAATACTTCTTGATACTTTTCTGGTTTTAGGCTTGCTCTAAATCACTTAGCTAGGGCTGGTTTGTTTTCTAATTAGCTTTTTATTTGAACATTTCCATAAAGTCACAGTTACTCCATTATAATTTAGGTATGGGGTAATTATGACCTTGTACTTTCACGTGTTAAACTTCAATACAGACAGAAAATAAAGAAAAAATGGTATGAATATCAGGGAGATTATTTTATAACAGATCTGCATTTGTCAAAAAAATCTCAAAACACTTTGAATCATCACGTGCCAAAACTGTTTCTCAAATATTTTCAGCGTCTTTTAGCATTATATATATGATACATCCAGAATTTTATCGTGAGTCTATTTAAAGGTTTCCAACAAATTTTACGCATAGGACTTGCTATGCCATATTTTAAAAATTTAGCACTTTGGAAATGTTTTTTAAAAAAGGGTCACAACTGCCCGTGCTTCCCCCTTGGCTCTAACACTTTCGTTCAGGTGATTTATGATTGTTTTTTTTTTCAATATTTTATGTTCCCCCCAAAAAAGATTTAAACAGTTTTATCTAAAATAAAAACTAAAATCATGGCATCCATATTATCTTTCTTTTTTATTAAAAGGAAATCGTCTTCATTCCTTTCATTTAGCAAAAAGTCATAATATTTTTTTTAAAGATTCAACACGTCTTTTAGTAGCATGAAATGAAGTATCATGCCATACAAACAATTGTTCCTTCTTGTATACCAATATGTATTATTTCGCTTTAGTTCTCTCTTTATCGTTCCCTCTCGTATTTAGTCTTTTATAGTGCTTTGTACACTCAATTTAGATGATTAAAAGATTTTTTTAAACCAAAATACTTCAATCTTTACTAATAATGAAGCGGAAAGTCTCTCTGTCCGGATGTCTGGATGTCTGTAGGATGTCTGTGACGCACGTAGCGCCTAGTCTGTTCTGCCGATTTTCATGAAACTGGGCACAAAGTTAGTAGCATGGGGGGTATTAATTGACGCTATGACGAGTTGTGCACCTCAAAGCAATTTTTCGAAAATTAAAATTTTATTCTTTTTCTATTTCATTTTTAAGAATATTTTTCGGAGCAAAATTATCATAAGATGGACGAGTAAATTACGAAATTATCATGACGTGTGATTGGGAGAGCGAATGAACCTAGCCAATTGACAAGAAATTCGTCATCCCATTATTTGTAAATATACAGGTGAACCGAATGACCTTTTAATTTTTAACTACAGGCAAAGCCGTGCGGGTACCACTAGTTTCAAATAAAAATAAAACTGTAAATAAATGTGAACGTAGTTTCAAATTAGTTTATAGCATCATCTACGACGCTGTATTTCAGGGAATTCGTACCAGGATTTTAGTTTTAATTAGGGGGCTTCGCCTCCTGCTTCGCCAACAGTGGGGTCTCATTGTCTCCTGCACCGGGTGACAGTTGATGATTTTACTCCTTTTTCCTCTTGCTATCATGTAGACATCCTGGATGACATGTTGACTGATATTATCAATTAATATTTGAAGTTCTTTAAGCTTTAGAGGAGTGATATAGAGCGGAATGGCTTTCCCTGGATGTCCTGTATCGGACGATTCTAGTATTCATCTGGTAGACATTAGGGCGGTTCGAAAAAATCCATTTTTTACTTCCTTTTACAAAAAAGGAAGTATTGTATTCGCGAAAAGATTTTCCCCCCAAAATCGGCCTTAATTTCCATTTTGCTCTACCCCAAATGAATGTTGAGGTTTTTTTTTTTTTTTCAAATCGACCACACACGGATATGTGCCTAGGAACGTACAGACACCCGAAATATCCATTTTGACGATCCCCGAGTTAATTACGACGAGTTTTCTCGTGACGCCTGTATGTACGTATGTATGTGCGTATGTGTGTAAGTATGTCGCATAACTCAAGAACGGAATGTCCTAGAAAGTTGAAATTTGGTACGTAGACTCCTAGTGGGATCTAGTTGTGCACCTTCTTTTTTGGTTGCATTCGTATGCTCGAAAGGGGATCTTGTGCCCCTTTTTGATAGGAAATCATTGTTAATTTCAATGTAAACTCACGTGGTGTAATAATTTGGCGGACACTTGGCGATATACCGCCAGTCTTTTGGTCGCCTTTTGTCACCAACTTGGCGACAAATTCGGCGATTTTTTTTAAAAAATATTGTTTCAATTTGACCACTGTTGGTGATATTTGGAGAGTAAACTACTGAATCATATTAAAACTGCCAATAATGAGAAAATGACATTAAATTGGAGTAAAAGGAAGTCATGTGATGCACACATCAGCTCGTTTTATTTCGGAATCGCGTTACCTTTCAAAAGTTGAAGTTGGGTATTCTCAATTGTGGAAAATTTAAAAAAAAATCTAAGATGGCATCTTCAGCTGAAAGTTAAAAAAATTATGGTAAATTTGAAGAAAAAAAAATTGAAGAAAATATTTTTTCTTTTTTTTCAGAAAATATTTAAAAAAGTTTTTTTTGCCATTTTTTCATAACGCAACAGCCATAAATTGTCAGTATACAGTGTAGTTTTAACCTAAAAACTATTTTATAGCTTTTAAATAAGATCTTGAGTTCGAGAATACGCTTTAAATTGAGCTTCAAATATCAGGAGATTTTAGTCCAATTTAAGGTGTATGCGCAAACGAAAGAACTTATGTAAACGCTATAAAATATTTTTTTAGATTCAAACTACGCCATACTGACAATTTATCGCTGTTGACTTACGAAAATATTTTTTAAAAAACTAATTTTATAATTTTTTTAAAAATTCATTTTAATTTTTTTTTTTTTTTTTTTTTTTTTTTTTTTAAGTTTTAACGTTATGCGCGAACTGAAGATGTCATTTAAGAATTTTTTTATTTATATTTCCCCAATCGAGGATTCCAAACTACAACTTTTGAGAGATAACGCGATTCCGAAATAAAGTCGATTTTTTCGAACCACCCTAGTAGACATTCACAGTGCGGGGTAGATAGAACAGAAAATCCTTATAGGCTGAATTTTTTTATCAAAGAAATCAAAATGGCATTTACCCACACTTCTAGATATAATGTTTAGTTTTGGTTTTAAAAAAAAAAACCGTTTTCTTGAAAACTTCATATTATTACGCAGTACGATAATTCAGGAAAAGTCAAGGAAGGATTAAGCTTTTTATGAAAATTTGGAGGATCAGTTAGCAAACAAAGTTCGCATTAAGTCAAAATGACCCCTTCCGTATTTCTAGTGTTGAAACATAGAGATAGCTAGTACAATGCCAAGAGAACCTTTTATATGTTTTGGGGAAAGACTAGGCACTAGTAGGTAATTATATACAACATGATTTACCAGTTTTTTTTTTTTTTTTTTTTTTTTTTTTTTTTAAGAAAAATATACCTATGGTTTGAACTCATTTTATTTGAACTAATTTCATAAATAGCGTCAACTAAGTTGCAATATTACGTAAGTTTGAATGTTAGATTGGACAACTTTAATACATATTAATACTTTAATATATATTAATTTAAAATCATTTTACGACGATTAGTACTTTTTACTCGTCTTTAATTCCTACTTTTGCACTTTTTTTTCTGTTTTGGTGATAATGACAGGGAAGTTTCTGTGCCCAAAAGCACTTGAGTAATAATGGCCAAGAGGTTTCTGTTTGTGATGCAAAAATTTAGACTCAGTTTAGAAATCAACGTAAAATTTATAGTTAATACAGTTGGCTCTCTGTTTAACGACGCTCTATTTAACGACTTTCCCTATTTAACGACGGCTTTTCACGGTCCCAGATGGTCCACTGTAGTTTTAAAAGCATTCTGTTTAAGGACGCTTTCTACTTAAGGACGATTTTTTGTGGTCCCTTGAAAGTCGTTAAACAGAGAGCCAACTGTATATAAACATTTCAATTTTCCTGAAAACCATAGAAAAACGAATGTTATTTTCTAATGGCTGAGTTCACTAATGGAAAGAAAAAAGAAAATTCACATTTTGAAAATGTAATGCCACGACAAACTTTATTTAATATTTAAGTCCTTTAATAAATATTTCCGAAGTACTCAATGATGTATCCATAGTCAGTCTGTGCCTAGCATTTAAGAATCAAATTCCCCATCACGATATTCCCTCAAAATAAGCAATAGTTAAATACTCAACAAGTTTTTTTCTTTATTATTGCTCCAATCCCAACTGAAAAAGATAAATTTCACTCCAACATTTTCAAATTCCTTCTTAAATTCACTTTCATTTTTCTTCTATTTATTACTTCGCTCTTGGCTCAGAAGGGATATTTGCTATCTTTTAATTAAACCGGGCTCGTTATTCGTTTTCACCGCAAAAATGTGTAAGTTTTTATTTTATTTTCTAACGATGTCTGAAATCATAAGTGCGGGCGTTTTTTAACTTCGCCAACTTTGTGCAAAAAATTCGCATTAGTTGTAGTTAATGCGAGTTTTGGGAAATGCGATATTTTTTAGTTATCCTGCTTGTGTAATTAAGGAATTGGAAACAGAAAGAACATTAATTTCCTCCTTTCGTTTTGAGCCTAATGCAATAAATAATTTTAGTAGAAAGTATCTACGGCGGGAGTTCTTGTTAGAAGTAAGTTTTTGAGCTACAGAGAAAGAAAGGACAATGGAGTTTTCATAACTTTGTTACGATATGTGTCTAGAATTTCGTTGCTGCCGAAGAAGGGTCACCAATATATTAGAAAAATATTAGAATCTCAGTCCACTTGTTCTTTGCACAGAAGATGTTTTAAAAGAAATACTTTCTGGATAAATGAATTATTCAAGAACGGTACGATAAAATATTTCGATGCCACTTCAATTATATTCTTTGTGACAGCAAATGACCCTTTACAGTTGTCCAAGGGGTCACAAAACTTTTAAACTTATTTTAAGTAGATAAAAGTAACGAGAATTATTTCAAGCAACTACTATTCCCTCTAAACTGAACTTAATTTAATTAAAAGTAATTAATTTGAATTTTTGGCATCTTGAATTCAAATTATGTTTTTCGCAATCACGAGCGTGTGTGTGTATAAATGCGCCTGTGTGTTTGTGAAGGCGCATGTGTGTGTGTGTATGTATGCATGTGTGTGCGTGTTGTGTATGCAGTGCTGTGTGTATACGCGCGTGTTTGTGTAGGCGTTCGTGTGTGCGTGTGTATGCAGGCATATGTGTTTGTGTCTGTGTGCAGGCATGAGTGTGTGTAGGTGTATGTGTGTTTCTGTCTATGCGCAGGCATGAGTGTGTAGGCGTGTGTGTGTGTGTATGATATGGATGCAACCTGGAGACGGTTTTCGCTATGGGAGCAGCATCGTGAGGAGCCGGTCGACGGTGGTGCTGGCAGAGGGTGCTGGCGGGAAAATAAAATGATAGGAATTCAAAACAGTCAAGGGAGTACAATAAGCAATCGTGATTGCTCAAAAAGGGAGACTGTGCTTATATTTTATTTTTAAAAAGAGCAAATTTATAAAAAATTACTAAGTTTGTTCATGACAGTAAAGTCAATTGATAAAACAAAATTATAGCTTTGTCTCATAAAACACCATTTCGTAGACTATTTAACCCTTACGCATTATACTCGTACATAAACTTTTTTTCCTTACATAGGAATATTTTACGAGTGTTACATTCTCAGTGGATGGCTGAAAAGAGTTCGGTCTCGACTAGAATAAATTTGACTTAAAATAATGTGATTTTTGTACACTTTTTAATATTTATGTTCTTACAACTATGTAGTACAACTGAAATAAATTTTCTGACGCATTTAAGGGGAGTCAGAACCCCTTACTTTCCCCGGGTACTTTCAAAAATTTGATTTTTTTATTTTTATATATTTTGAAACTCCATTTCAATACCTTTTCAATGATACAAACTTCTTGATCGTGCTCATATTAGAAGTAAGTTAAAATAAGCTTTAAAGCAATGTAAACCTATTTTGATAAGGCATGATTTTCTCCTTCAAATTGCAATATCTCGAAATGGTATTTTTAAAGCTTAATGTTTCTTTTTCTCAGAAACTAAATTGTGTTAGGCTTTAAAATTTTTACCGCTTATTCCATACATCTAATTGCACATACTGAAGTAAATTTTTTCTTATATTCCAAAAATAATTTTGATGCAGCTGATTTCGTGTTGCAAAATTGCATCTTTTGAAGAAAAAATACATTGACTTGCACATTAAAATTTTTAAAACAAAAACTAAGCTTTCTTTGTGTAAAATTTTACTTCAATATGTAGAAAAGAGTCTACTTAAGGTACAGAAAAAAATTCATAATTAAATCTTTAATAGATTTCCAGAAAAAAGTTCATGAACCTGTGCAAATTAACATTGATATTATAAGGGGTACTGACTCCCCTTAAACGTTTCGGTTTCCTTTAATAGTTAATTTTGATAAATAGTAAAGATAAAAACTGCAGACTACTTACGAGGTTTAAGTAACCATTTGTTTTACAAAGCAACCCAGGTTTAAAGTTTTTACAGGGTGTATTTTCCTTATAATCTTTGTATTGTTTTAAACTACTCACGTAAAATCTTGCTGCTGAAGCTTTAACTAAACTATTTTTCTAAAGAAAACATTTACTTGATGCCATTAGTTTCCACAATCATTTAGTACACGAAGCTTTATAAAAGATATTCTCAACACTCTGCGGAACTGAAAAAAGAAGTATTTTCGCAAATAACAATGTATAAAAATATTTATTGAAATCGACACTTCTTATTTATTTTCTTAAACAAAGGGAAACAACGATGAAGTTCAAAAAATAATTCACGCCTGCAAGATCGAAAGTATATTTATCAATATCTACCGCTTAGAAGAGCGGCAAAAGAATGAGCAGAAAAAATACTTTGAATTTCTGCTTCACAAATTCTGGCAAAAAACGACAGAAAACCGGAAACGCTCTACAGAAAGGACGAAGTCGATCTCAATCTGAGTGGGGTTAAAGGGTCAAAACCGGAAGTGTAAACAGGAAGCAGTAATGGCATTTAAAAAGATAATACATTATGCAAGAATTCTTCTCCATGTATAAAACATTTTATGCAAAATGCTATCTCAGAAAAGACATTCATACTTTCAACACAATAGTTTCTCTTCTTTTCTTTGCGGACCCGGTTCATCTTCATCCTCGCATCTTGGGGGCCACGGAGGTGGGGATGAATCAATGCGCGCCGAAAACCTACACTGATTTGGATGAAGAATGTTCTGCATCGTTTGCTTCCAATCCTGAGCTATATCTGGGGGTGTTCCAATTCGGGGCCGTATACATGAGTATTTTTCGTTGAGTTTCTGAAGTCAAATTTATCAGTTATTTCGGTTTAGGGTACACTTGCTTGTTAAAAACATTTAAGCACGTTGTAAAAATTTGCGCAAATGGCGTAAAATAATAAGTATGCTGGTACAGAGCCGCCCTGCTTGCTAAACTGTCTTATAGTATTAAATTTTCTTGTCAAATTATTTAAATTACAAATTTCTGCTTCATTATGGCTCCGACCAGAAACCAAGTTGTAAATGACTTGTACTTACTAGATAAGGAAGTTTTTAAAAAAAGTGAAAGGTCAGAAGAGAAAAGATCAAAAATGATTCTAAGTAATCTAATTTTGAAATATTTTTTGCAGCAGCGAGCATGATTCGATAAGCATGTGTTCTATTAAGAAATTTATTTCTCACTTGAAAAATTAAATAAAATCTTGACTTATAACTTATTTTGAGCTTTTTACGTCATCGTTTATACATTTGCTGTGTCTAGTTCGTTACGATCTATTAAGAAACTGACAGTAAAACTTTGAACTGTTTGTATTTAATTATACTGAACATAAGAGTTATAAATAATTTAAGTCACACATTGAAGTGATTACTCTGGGCAGCATGAAGCATGCTTTGGACACTATTCTTGCTGATGATCTACTACTGAATCTAAATATGAAAACCATTTAACCCCTTAAATTTTTGGAGATATCTCCCTCTCTTTTGTATTTTTCACTTTTCGGCAGTTTTATAGTTATTCCTTTGGTAATCAAAGCAGAAAAAAAACTTTATGTTAACTATTAACATTCATCGAAGAAACTAGAGGAGTGAAATTTCAAAAGCGTAAACATAAGTAGGAATAAGAGAGACTCATTGACCCTAAAATATTTTTAAATAATCAAAAATGATAATATTGTTTTGTTTTTTTCCAGTGTAAAATTTAAATATCATCCTGACTCATATCAGCCTCACATCCAAAAAATACCACGTTGCAAATTTTTTGCACTCTAGGAGACGTCGCACTTCGTGTATCAGCTACAACGCTAAAATCTTCAGGATACGAGAGGTAATCAAGCCCGTGATTAAAAAAAATATTGTATGTTACATGATATACTTTAATTTATTACTCCACAGTATACTTTTATTTTTTAATTTAGTGGTTGAAATAAATGTTCTCAAATATAAATTGATGAAAACGAAAATAACATTAAGAGCAGGGATCCAGGACTGCAAATAGACATGAACGCTACATTAAAAACGTACTTAATTTCATTTAAATCTTAGTTATGTATGTAAATGTAGTTTTTTCAACATGACTAATTTTCGAACAGAGGAAAAAAACGAGTGAGGTCGCTACTCTAGTTTGACGCTGCAAAATATGCAAAAAACTACCAAAAAATGATTATTATTATTTTAATATTTCAGGAGAAAATAGCCTCTTGTGTCTCCCTCTTTGCTGCAATTGTTCATGTTTTTGATCTTTTCGCCTCTCTAGCCCTTTGGAGGAATGTTAAGGGTTAATATAATACTTTCTTCCCCTCCAAAATAAAATGATGGCTATTAAACTGTCAAAACCTAAAGGAAAAGTGGGAAATTATTTCCAAACACGGGTGGATGATGCAGGAAAACGTTTGTCATGTCTATATCCAGGACGCCGATGGCGTCAGAAGCATTATTATTAATAAATTTTATTATTATTTTACTACGTAGTGTTTTTTTTTCGTCCAATACAAAGCTAATAGGGGAGGTTGCCCTGAGTAGACCGGTTCCATGACCTGATCGCGAAGATATTTCCCGTACCCAGAGTTTGTACAGCCGCGTAATCAGTTTAAGTACCTTCCTTTGTCTGAAAACAGTCTACTGCAAAGTCGTCAAGGAGCTAAAATTATTAAATCACATTGTTAATCGGTCGAAAAAGATTTCTACCATTTTCTTAATAATTAATGAGACTTTCATTTAGTTATAACATGCTTTGAATATCACTGATCAATTAAACGCGAACATTGATTACTTATAGGAGTGTCTTTTCAAGAACAATACCCCATACTTAAAATACACCACCAGCTCAGTTATTAAATCCGAGGACTGCAGTTTCGTGCTTTTTAGCACTTATCAGCCCGGAATAGGAATCACATGAGCTGGTGGCGAAAATTCTCTTCAGGGAGCCAAGAGAGCCAATCAAACTGGTAGGCTTTAGGATTTTCGCCACCAGCTCATGTGATTCCTATTCCGGGCTGATGAGTGCTAAAAAGCACGAAACTGCAGTCCTCGGATGGAATACCTAAGCTGGCGGTGTATTTTAAGTATTTCTGCCTTAGCCCTGGCTTAGGGCGGTAACTTACTACAAAATACCCCATACTTCATTTTTCACCGTGATTCGTCAAATGACGAAATTGCTATCATTGAACCGTAAGGTGTTTTCATGAGTGGACCACCAAACAAAGCGGTTCATTCATGGGAAATCGCAAATATTTTTGTAACTTCAGCTCAACTACCTTTGAAAATTTATCAATTGTTTTAAAATAAATATGATAATAATGAAAAACAGTTTCTCAATTAAAACTCCTCAACTAACTTTGTCTAAAACTAACAAAATTCATTAAAACTCTTTTACTTTATTACAATTTCAACTCAAATTTTTTTATAAAATTGATTAAAATGTAAAACATAATAGTAATACAGCTTCAAATACTTTTGCTATTCCAGAAAAATTCAAAAATTAGTAAAATATGGCCAGTGGACAAGTGATAACACGTAACATGCTACAGTAGCTTACAGAAAGGGTGGCATGAACCTTAACGAAGTCTGCCAGCAGTATAGAGTTCCGAAATCAACTGTAAGCAGTCGCATGGAAGATAAAAACCGAGTTCTGTTACCTTAGTCACTTATTAGAAATTTAGGAGTTAAGCCCTCCAAAATAGGAAAATAATAAGTGAAACATATCTTGAAACTAGAGAAGACGTTTTTTGGAATTACTTCCGAAACATTGGGGGAATTGGCCTTTCAAGAGGCTGTGAATAATAACATGTCCTACAGATTCATAAAGACGAAAAATAGTTCTATATTCTCTGGTAGTTTAAGATTTAAGCTTATTGTTTCATTAATAAAATAGTCAATAAGTTCTTTGACGTTTTAGAGAACAGGTACAGCCTTACGTCGAACGAAATTTTTCAAATTTGATTTAACAAAACTTCCAACAGTTCAAAAGAGGATGAAAAGATATTAGCTAAGAACGGTGTTGTACAGGTTGGGAAAATATCATGTGGTGAACGAGGTGTGATGACAACAGCTGTGTGTTGTGTGTGCTCGGGTTCTTTTATGTTACTCCTATCCGAACATAACCCATTTTAGAAAATAAATCTCTTCTTCTATAAATTACTGTTATTTGTTGTAACTATTGATCTCCTGTTATAAATTTTTTAAGTTACGCATTGATTTTTTTTATATTTTGAGAATGTGATCTATCGATGGAAACTCGATGGTTCTTATATAGCAACCGGTTGCCATAAATGGACCACATGCTAAGATATTTATTTTTAATTTTCATTCTTTATTGTGTATATTTATTATGAAAGTGAACATTATTTTTAAGAGAGAAATATACTAAGAAATTTTTTCTACAATAACCTGAAATTTGAGTTGGATTTCCTTTTTAAACAAATCGAGAACTGTTACGTGGTTCATCGATGGCAACCTTCCTCTATTTGTCTTAGGTTTTGTATTTAATTTTTCAAAAAGTTGCTTTTATGTCCATCTGATTTTTTTTTTTTTTTTTTTTTGTAAAAAAGAAATGTATTATCAATAACTATGCTGTGTCAACAAATTTGTATATAGCTGATTTATTTTCTTATAGATATCATTTTACCCAATTACTGCAGCTCTCGACCATGAAAAGAGTGAACAAATCCCCAGAAAATGTAAGTAACAGGGTATTTCAGTCAGTTTTAAGTAAAAAATATTAATTAAAAATATAATTTTGTATAAAATATCAGTAATCAGTGTTGTCAAATTCAAGCATATCCTTTGGAGTTGTATTCGAGCATCGATAAGCAAAGATGGGTTGTTTTCCCAACCTTTTTGCAAGAATTTTCAATTAGAAGATGACATACAGGTCAAAGTAACTCTGTCTTTTTGCAAAATGTGGGTTATGGTTTGTAATCGTTGTAGTTAATTAGTATTACGCAATCAGAAAAATTTGTAAGACATTTGTGATACAAACACATTGAATAATGTAATGCACTGCTTAATTATAGGCTTATTATGGCTCTCTAAATATTAGTTTTGACGAAATATGTACAAATAAATCTTGAATTTAGTAGTTGTTGACCTCATTGTTCTCAAGTAAAATTGAAAAAAAAGTCTCCAGGTAAAACATGTTCTAAAGATTAAAAATGCATTTCTACTCTTAGAGGTTTAAAGATAAAAAAATATTGAACTGTTTCTTACTTCTCATTTTGTTAAAAAAAAAAGATAAAACCAGTTAAAAAAAAAAACATTGAAATTCAGTGCTAGTGAAAAAAAAAAGCAAAAATATTTGGGAAAATATGTTAATTAGCCTTGTGTTTTGCATAATATGGCCAGTTAGTTTTTTCCAGAGTACTTAAAGGGCTTTTGTCTATAAAAATATAAAAACAAATGAAAAATTATGTATTAAAGATCTTGGTCAGAAAGTACACGTAAAAGTTCATTAGTATATCTTCACAAATAATACAAATGGCAAAGCTCTTGAAAATTTTTAACAAGATAAATTTTGTTTTAAATTGTTGTTAAACATTAGGTTTCTCTAAATGTCATGTTCAAAAATTGTTATGAAAATATATTCAAAGTTGATTTATTAAAAAAACGGATACATTTAAATTTCAAAATATTTCTGATTCCTTTCTTTGTACAAAGTAACCGCCAATCCATTTTCCTCATTTAATAAATCTGACATTAGAAAATAAGTAAATAAATAAAAAACCAAAATTGCCAAAAAAACTAACCTTTTTCCATTTTGATAAATTGTCATAATATTCCCTATGACACTAGTTATATTTTGAAAATGAAATGTCAAGTAAAACCGGCGTTTCCCCGGTGATAACGCACCGACTTCCCCACTTTTCGTTTACATCCGTTACAGTAGGTGCTTAATATTCCTCGCACTATTTCGCAACACATTTATTATCGTACGTTTACTCCTTGTACCCACTTCCTCGAAATTTAAAGTACCCGTTGTCATCCCCATGGTAGGAACCATCAATCCTCCCTTTTGTGGCTTTCGAACAAGAAAAAAAAAAAAAAAAACCCATACATTCCAGGCAAAAGATCTGGAATCAGAACAGATACACGGAAGGGGAAGAACCCGAAGGTTCCGAGTCGATTCACTTTTGGAACAACTTTTCTATTCCTCCCCACCCCGGAGTCAGAAACTTCGTCGCTCCGGAAGGCATGTACCAGGAAGCGGTTGGAGTTATCTTCAACTTGCCATTTGAATGGAACAATTACTTTATCTTACTGCGCATAATGAAGAGAAGTTTATCGAATTAATAATTAAACGACATTGGCGTGTGTGAGACAAGGATTTCGAATGGGAGAAATGTCATTCCGAAGATTTTATGTCAAACTATCTTTCTGGTACTTCCAAAAATAAAAAATTAATAAAGACGTATATGCAACATGTGTTATTGAAACATTATCTTATGTATCTTGTACAACATAACACTGATTAATATATATATTGATAAAGTTAACATAAAGAAGAACAATTTATCGAATTAGTAATTAAACAACATTGGCGTGCGGGACGAGAAAATTAAGTGGGAAAAATGTCGTTACAAAGATTTTACACAAAACTTTCTTTCTGGTACTTCCAAAAATTGACGTATATGCAACATGTGTTTTAGCAACAGTGTCTAATGTATTATGTACGAAATAAGACTGGTTAATATGCACATAAATGAAGTTACTGCGCATAATGAAGAAGAATTTACCGAATTAGCAATTAAACAACATTGGCGTGCAAGACAAGTGGGAAAATGTTATTTCAAAGATTTTACATAAAAATTGTCTTTCTGATACTTGCGAAAAATAAAATTTTGTGAAAATCTGTGATTTAAGTATACTAACTATGAAATCGGTAAACGTAGAGTAGTTTTGAATAGTTTTGGTAAATGAAATAAGGAGAAAAATAAGTCCATGTATACAACGTAACGTTTTGAGTAGGGTTGTTTGGGGTAAGTGGGACCCCTTTTGAGAACAGTTCGTTTTCCAAACCTTATACAAAAGTTTTGAAGCAAAAAAATTAAACTTATTGTCTTATTTCACCTTTGACATTATTAATGAACAAAAATTCATCATTATTTTCTAAAATATTGATTTAAATATTCTTAACGATTATATTTTTAAACTTGTGGTATCCACACAGCTTTGCCTATAGTTGAAAATTAAAAGGTCATTCGGTTCGCCAGTATATTTACAAATAATGGATGACGAATTTCTCGCCAATTGGCTATGTTCATTCACTCTCCCATTCCACGTCATGATAACTTCGTCCATCTTATGGACGTCTCGTCCATCTTATGGTATTATTACTCGTCCATCTTATGGTAATTTTGCTCCAGAAAGTCTTCTTAAAATTGAAATAGAAGAAGAACAAAATCGAATTTTCGAAAAATCGCTTCAAGGTGTACACCCCCATGCTACAAACTAACTTTGTGCCAAATTTCATGAAAATCGGCCGAACGGTCTAGGTGCTATGCGCGTCATAGAGATCCAGACATCCAGACAGAGAGACTTTGAGCTTTATTATTGGTAAAGAACAATCAGATGGGTGTCTCACTTGCTTCATAATAAAGGTAAATGGGTCACCCTCTATTATTTAAATATAAATGAAGCATATCTAAAAAAGGTGTAAGGAGAATTTACTTGAAAAAGAATGTAAATTTTTAGTGCGAATTATTTTTTCTAAACTCATATATTAACGAGATATTTACTGTCTTTTAAATCTGTATGGTAGAACATTTTATAAACAAAAAACAAAACACTTACATATGTGAAATTTATTGAAAGCCTATCAGCACATATTTTTCTTTTAACATACAAAGGAGTATTGAACAATTGTAATACAGTAGATTAAAGTCAATTTCGGTAAATTAGCATATACTATAAGCTGAAAAAGAAATTGGAAACACGAAATGGTTGCGTTTGTTTAAAGTGTGCTAAGGAAGAAATATCATCATACTATACTTCATCCTTAATAATAACTCCAACATCCTTTGCACCAGGCCAGTAAAAAGTCACCATTCCAATTCGTTCTTGCGAATTCAGCAGTATTTTATTTATTTTTTAATTTATATCATCAACTTCCAACATTAGACCTACATATATATTTATTGTTTACTTTGGTGTAAGTTTCACAAATACCTAATCACCTGCTTTAAGTTTTTGTAGCTGAGCCATCAATTCCTAATAAGTCATCATAGTTGTCTTGTATTTTACTAATACAAATATTTAATCAGAGTTGCTTTTGATTTTAAAATTCTCACTATTATAGGGGGGATCCACTTTTCCCATAGTGAGGAAACCCACTTACCCCTTATACGGAAAAATTTACGCCTCAGTTTTTAAATTTGGGGAACTTTTGCAGATTTGTTTTAAAATAATTCAAAGCTACTGTTGGTCAAACAGAATACAAAAATAACATTACAGATGAATAAAAATGCGTAATAGAGATAGTGACAGTACACAATTAAAAAACTAAATACTAAATTTTGAGAACATTTTTTTTTCTATCTCTTTCTTCAAGAATTAAAGCTTCTTCGACTCAAAATAAAAATCAAAACATTCTTAAAACGTTCTCTCAAAAAACTGGGTTTTTTATTTATTTACGATACTTTTAAATATATTTGAGTCTTTTCATTACATATAAAAAAAAAATCCCCGCACAATTTTTGGAAAGCTTAAATACAGAAAACGCTACTGAAAATATATTTCATCTTATTTTATCACCTCGTACGATTTGACAAATTGATGCTTTAACAAACAAAGGAATTGTAACTCAAAGTCTTTAAAATCCTAATTCAGTTATTTGCATTGAACGTGTATTGTAAATTAATTGTAAAATATTGATGATTTAACAGCAATTCATCAAATAAAAGACAAACATTCATTCCATTAGATAAATACTCGTTTTCCTCCAACAACGAATAATTAAACACAGACAATGCGCAGCGGCCTTTTGCTTATGAAAACGAAGTTTTCCCTCCACAAACAGAGAGAGCCTGCCTCAAATGCGGTCGCTGAAATTAAACCAGTAATTAGATTCGGCGAACAAAAAGTCTCACTTCGTTAGTTACTATGAAACGCGTTTCCCATTATTTACTTTGAGAATGGCCGGAAGCTTCAGTAATAGGACAGACAACTTTTAAATGGAAGCTTTCAGTTGGCAAACTCAATTACAGCTACTCTTAGGAAAAGCCATATTGTAAAAATGCCAAGAAAGCACCCGAACAGAGTTTATTATTATTGTTGGGAGTAGGTTTTGAGCCTTTTGTTTGGCTTTTCACTCTTTATTTGCCCGTCATTGTCTAGCGAGTGTGCGTGTCTGGACGAAGCCGGCCTAAACTCGTCAAAATGCTTTAATTTCGTTGACAATGGCTCCGTGGTGGAGTCTTATTAAAGAAAACGATTAAACTAAAGGCGGATCAAATTCTCGTTACTTAAATAGTTGGTGAAAAATAATTAGTTGCCCTGTTTCTAGAAATTTTAACAATACGAACTGTGTCTACGAAAACAGTTCGTCACTTTTCAAATTCTTTAGCAATTATTTATGTTAAATGTTAAATAAAATGCGGCTTTCTTTAAAATCGAATTACTTTGAACGAAGAAAAAACAAAAACAACGAAACAGCAATCATTACACGATGCATATTGAACAAGAGCTTAATGCAATCAAATATACAACAAAATCCAAATAAACATCGAAAAGAAAAATGAAAAAAAAAAAAATATTTACTAAGCATACTTTAGCAAAAGAAATTTAATGCTCAAAAAAGAAAATGGAATTCATGTCAACTCATATGTATTCTTTCGTTATTAAAAGGACAACATTATTAAAATTAAAATACTAATTTAGAATATTAGTAACAAATGAGTAATAATATTAAAGTCATCAAAAACGCATACCCTTTTAAACCTATATCGTTTAATGGGAAAATGAAAAAAAAATCTAAATGAATTGCAAATGTTATTTGTCCATTAATATCGATATTTTTATTCCAAACAAAATAAGAAGTAATCATTAAAGTCCTAAAATCCAATTCTTAAACTTCAATACCGTTGGTTCCATCTGGAGCCTATGGGTCTCGTCATTTATAATTCCAACAGAGAGAAGGTTTTCTCATTCTTCATTTTTTCCAGCGAAATTCCATTCATTTCTCTCCGAACAAAAGGGGTGGAAAGAAGCCTACAGCATGTTTTCGCTTCAGGAACTTTGGATTCGGATTTTGGCTCATTTGCATTTTAACTCGATAAACCTTCGGTGGAATGTAGACGCTGTTTTGGAATTTTAGCATCGTTTTTCTCTTTTCGATTGGTAGAGGATTTTTCTCACTGATACAATGCGCAGACGAGGAGTGGAAATTTCAGAAATAGGACAGAATCTATCTTCATCATTGAGGAGATTTTGGAGGGGCTTCTAAATGCTCAATTTCCATGCTCTATCTTCAAGAGTGCATTTTACTCTAGACAGGTTGTCATCGTAAAACTGAAAATGATTTCTCATTTGCCTAATTTTCTGTATTATTTAAATGCTGAGTCCTGCTTCTTTGTTTCTTAAAGTACGGCGCTTTTTTCTTAATTTTACGAAGTTTTTCTGTACTAAATATTATTACCACTTGTTTATGAGTTTCAGATTAAATAAGCTTTCATATACAATTCAAAACGATTTGACATGTATGCCAGAACATTTTGAAATGAAATTATGCTGATTTCTGCTTTATCTTTCGCGTAACTTAACTAAACACCTGATACTGGCATTGGTACGCATCAATGGTGGAAAACTACTACTAGGTAACAGCAAATTTGAAAAAAGAAATTACTTTTTATAAAAATATTTGTTTGACCGAAGTTATAAATAAATCCAGTTAAATAAAATTTAGAAATAGGAGTTTATTAATATTTAAATCAAATCCTCACATTCCCCAAAAGTCGAGAAAAAACATTAATCTGTTGAATGTTTCTTGAAGCAGTAGGGCAAAGGACATATTATTGTGGATTTTTCAAAACTTGGATCGTTGTTGAATTATGATGTTGCAGTTTTAGGTTTTTTTCTTGTATGGAAAAACTCATTGTCATGGTGCTGCTCCTAAACATTTATTTCTTGTTTCCAAAAATGAATTCTATGCATAAAAATCTTCTCTAACCAAAAGTTGTTTGAAACACATGGCGGATATTAAAAACATTCCATTTTTAAAAAATCTAAATAACAGATATGACGCAACAATTTAAGTTAATTAAAAGAATTATTTAGAGTCAACAAATCTAGATTTATAAAAACGCATAAAAAATTATTGATATTTCTTGCACTTTTTTATAAAAATTTACTTATAGTACGCAAGCCCGGTCGAAAAATGGGCGGGGGGGGGGGGAGGGAGGTTTTTTGATTATCTTTAAAATTAACTGTATGCCGTACAAAATCTTTTTATCCTAAAATCCTAAAATACAAAACGCTTTCCCGATGCGTCTATTCCTTCTTCCGGTGTCGTCGCATGTACCACCCAAAATGTACGGCATTATATTAAACCATATTGTTTATTGAAGAAGTTTTAGAATCTTAAAAATTTATAATGGATCAAATGACCCGCAACCTTCGTTCTAAAAAGAGTAGTTGGCATCGCCATATTTCCCCCCCCCCCCGGTACCAATAAATTTGTACGGTACTGAAGAACAATGAAATTATATACAGTAAAATCCCTCTAATGCGGCCACTAACGGGACAAATTTTTTTGTCCGCAATAGAGAGGGGATTAATAATATTATTTGCATTGGAACTGGGAAATTAAAAATTGTCCACATAAGAGGGGTGTCCATTAGGAAGGGTTTTACTGTATAAAAAGAAAAGAAAATATGCTAATGCCCTACACGGTAAAATCACTGAAAAAGTCCGTAAAATAATTGGAAACCCAAAACTTTTGTGCCTTTTCTGATCCATTTTTTTTTTTTTTTTTTGCACGGCAATAAGTTAAAAATGACTTCAAATTGATCATCTTCAACATTAACTATATGCCCTACAAAACCTTTTTATCTTAAAAAACCTTTTCCCGATGTGTTACTTCCTGCTACCGGTGTCGTTGAAATTACCACCCATAATGTACGGCGTGGTGCTGGAACCCTTTTTTATGAGCTACACTACGGCTGACAATAAGATTCCCGGTGGGTCAAATGCCCCCCCCCCCCCTCCCCCCCCATTTTCCGACCTGACTTGCGCTATTATTTTTGGTCTGAGTTCCCAGCATACTGTTACGAATTCTGTAAATAGTAATTATTGTAGTAACGTAACCTGTAAATAGTTTCCCGTAATGAATATACAACCCCTTTACATTCGGCTGAAGTATACTTTCCCCCTATTTCATTTTTTTTTCATTGATAAAATTTGATAACGGTCTACGCATTTCGAAAAGCGTTTGGAATCTTGTGGAATATTTGAGAGATTTCTTTCGATGTTTATAAAAGCGTCCCGCGTGATAAAAAGTTTAGTTTCGATTGAGAATTCGTACTGAGAGTGTATTAGCTCTGTTTATGGCGAGGCATTTCGCTGTGTTGTTTTCGTATTTGGAAGTAAATACGTGTGTAACCGTTGAGTTTACGGTGTTGAGTGATCCTTGTTTAATTGCTGATGATTAATTTAGCAGTTATTAACGATTTCTCCTGTACATAGTGTAAATAAAGCTCCTGTGTTTTTATCAAGAACTGTGTCGTCCTTTCAAGAAAGTTGGAAGTCTCGACGGATCCGTTACAATACGTTTCGTACTCAAACAAGGTCAACCTAAGGTTAAGTACATTTATGAAATGAGTCATAGCAAAAAAAATGAAAAATTACTCCATGACATTTTGATTCCATGACTCGTGATGACGAAAATTTCCGTATTGAGCTACAGCCTACTTTTAGTGAATTTTCAAACCACAGAAAAGATAATTGCAGTACACAAGGATGTTTTTCTTTTTGCACTCATTAACTGCATAAATTTGGTTTTCTAGAACAATAAGCAGCTTATCTTATAATAGTAAACTACAGTGAACTATGAAGAAACAAAATTTACCGTAAAATAAGATCAGGCAGTTTTAACGAAACTCTTATGTAATAACTGTTGCTACACTTTTTCTTGTTGATAACAAACTGCTTGTTGATAACTCTTTATCACCAATTAGGCTTTTTCATCACTATGAAAACACTTTTGCTATCCCACTTGGAAAAATGGGAAATTGGCCTTATCAGTCTGCTTGACCGAAATCGGTGCATCCATCTAATAATCAGATTCAGTATATAATCGTACATATCTTTTTGTCTTAAATATTTGTTATGATCTTAAAAAAAGTTGAAATATTTCGTGATTTACGGGACAGTACTTTCGTAAATAATCAAAAATTAAATTAAAAAAAAGTTTTTGTTCCAGGCAGTTTCATTTTTTTAATTTATTTTTTTACTTTGATCTATTATTTTTTCTTTAATTATATTTATAACTCTAGATCCCAAACTCTGTATTCCTAATTAAATTTTTAAAAAAATAACGAAGAAAGCTTAGGAGCGTCTGGTTGTCACAGACTAGGTACAACCTTTGAAAAACAAATATTAATAAATTCAGCATCTAAACCAGAAAGAAGATTTGAAATAAGCTGACGAAACCTGCTTAAATTCAACTCAAAAAAAAAAAAAAAAAAAGAAGGAAAAAAAGAAAAAAACAAACAAATAAACTGATGTCTTCTGGTAGAAAATATTTTTGCTATATCTCGTACCATGTGGACTACAATATCCGCGAGTCATCCAACGTGTTCGCAGGGGCATGAACTGCGAATACGAACTGCTACTGTGTTTCTCGTCTCTCCTTATTGATCTGTTCCTTTTTGGCTCCCTAAGTTCTGAATTTTTCATGTCATCTGCTGTGGACCAAAGAAAGTTGCTTCTGTTCCTGCCCCAGGGAGCAGTCGAATTCATATTCTGAAGGAAGGGAGGCGCTAAAGCAGTGGTGCCGGTTTAGTAGAAAACTGAAATCTCATGTTTATTTTTATCTCGCTGCTAAGGCTTCCTGTGATATTTCCTAAGCAATGAAATCTGTCTAAAGTCGCTTTCTTTAAAAAAAAAATAAAAGTTTCACTCCTGGAGCAATGTATGTGTAGCTATTCTTTTAATGACGTCAAATTTCAAACAGTGAAACTTGGGTACAGAAAATGACCTTTAACCCCTTCAGACCTGGTGTCCCGTATACCGGACATACACTTTAAACAGCTGCTAATCATTTAATAATTGATTTAATTAGATGATTTTTTTGTAGTTGACTCTTTATATTCTACTTATTATAATCTGTGAAATAATTTTTCGTTTTGGGATTCACAACACTGACATATAAGGATTGAGAGATAGAGAGTGACTCATTTTTCCAACCATGGATTTTCAACTGAAAAACGAGGTTATTTTCCTGATTTTTTTAAAAATATATAATCTTTAATTAATCGCTTCAAACGCTTATATTATGTTTTATAATTGTTTGTAGAACATTTTATAATGAAGTTTGTTCGGTATTTTATTATTTTTGTGTATGAAATATTGATTTCAAAAACATAAGTCCGGAATATTGGACGTGCCATAACTCTTTTATTTTTTCTCCTACAAACTCAAAATTTTGTCTATGAGATACCCTTTACCATAGTACACTGTGTACCAAATATCAACATTTTTGGTTCAATATTTCATAATTCCGACAGAAGGGGTTAATTGCCTTGTTTACCAACCTTTTCAAATATTGTGGATATTTTGATTGTCTTGAAAAGATTTAGTTGCGATTTTTAGGATGTCTTTGCTAAAATTTAAACCAAACGTTAAATACGAGCTCATAAAGGTAAACTATTTTCAGAATATTTACAAAGCGGAACAAGTCTTTCATAAAACACTACATTTTTTAATACTCCAATTTAAAAGTGCATTACCATAGTTTGTGTGTTAAATTGTCTTTGGGGGTCAGTTTTGTTTTGCGCATCCGTGACCACGCTCCTTAGTTT
Source organism: Uloborus diversus (assembly GCF_026930045.1). Lineage (NCBI taxonomy): Eukaryota > Metazoa > Arthropoda > Arachnida > Araneae > Uloboridae > Uloborus > Uloborus diversus. The sequence goes on from NC_072735.1 coordinate 2,159,492, forward strand.
ACATTTTGCAACACGTATACTCGGCTGTCATTATTTAGATAAAAACCTAAACTTTAAGTGTTCCACGCACTACAATATTTACCAGGTTGTAATGAAACTTTAGAAACACGTTTGGAGAATATCTAAATACAGTTTATACATGAATTTCAGTAATGACGGTTGTGTAAAATTAGAAATTCAACTCTTTTGTTGTTAAAATCTGCGTATTTGAGGAAAATTTCACATAATTCATTTTCAGCCATACTTTATAAACTGTCTCATAAAACATTACATGTATTGCACAAAACAGTGTAATATGCCTAATAATTGGGAAACAAATGGAAATTCAGAGATTGAAAAAAAAATTATGTCGCACAGCAATTTGAAATTCGTTAATTTTCGATTTGTTTTTAAATTTTAAATTTAAAAAAAAATTATTTTTTTAAACCAAATTTTTTTTATTCTTTACCTAAAGATGTAAGAAATATACAAACACACAAAGTTTTAGGCATCTAGATCAGTTATTGAAAAAACAATGTGTCGCCTCTAGTTTTATTAAATAAGACATTAAGATGTTTAAATGCTTTATGACCGTCTTTCTGAAAACAAAAATTATGTGGGCCGGTACGGTGGGTGGGGGGGGGGGGGGGGTGTAAGTTATCTAAGAGGTGAGTTTGTGTGTGTTCATGGGTGTGGGTGTATTTGGACAGCTGCTGAAATAACAATTATGTAATTTATTTCCCTGCAAAAGTTAGTATGTTTTTTTTTCTCCAGAAAATAAGTACTGTGTTCATAAATCCTTCGACGCAGTGAGTAATGTCTGAGGTTTATATCTTCTCATTTTGACTTGATTAGAGAGAAATGAAATGAGTGCAACCGATGTTCCTCTCTACATCTCCGAAATTAATAACATTGAAATTACCAGTTTTTCAAAGTTTCACCAAATATTGAATATTTGTCAACATACTAAATTTTTTGCTTTTAATAAAGATTAACTGATTTAATTAACCATAAACAGACGTTTTAGATGAACTTTTTAGTTAGAGCTTAATAATACTGCATGTTTTGCATGAATGATCTCTCAGCTAATAATAGGTTTACCACACTGATGGGTTTCGAACACATTAAAATGTGCCACTGTTTTCTTCCGGTAAGCATACATACATAGCATATTTGTATCATGGAGGAATGATTGTCAGAAAGAAAGTTGTATCCGCCTGCATTTAATCGCATAGAACTATCTAAAAATATAGAACAACTTTCCTGCGCCGCATATTACTTTCCAAACCTATAGAGATATAAACCGACCAATGTCAAACCATGCGAATAAAAATTCCTTCGCTGCTGAGTAAATTATTCCCCACTCTTGTCTACAGAGGTTTCTCTGCCAGGAAGATTCATATTGATCAACTTCCTCTCCCCGCATCTAATGCTCTCTCCTTTTACTTCCCCAACTAGATCCCCTGGCCCAAGGATGCTGCTCCCGCAGACCGGAAAGAAAACACTGGATTCTGTGTCAACAAGTCGTGGCAGTCCCTGGTGGGACCCCTTCCTCCTGGACGTCAGCTGTCTGAGTTCCAAGCAATGATTGTCCAAACGCAATTCTTGTCGCGTGGATAGCAAGAACTGTGTATGGACATCAATGCTTGAGGCCTGAGTCGACCGGTTTGTCTACGAGATGATTGGGATTTCCTGTTTCTGAAGCGGAGCGGATCGTCCAGTGGATCGCTTTTTGATTGAAAATAAAGTTTCCCCGATAGTTTCAACTTTCTTCTTAATGTTTATTTCTTATTACCTTTGACCAGTGGCGCACACAGGCATTTTGCAAGGGGAGGGTCCAAGGTCGAAAGCCTCATTATTATATCATACCCCATTATGCCGTTAAACATATTGATTTGATTTTATCGATTCCCAAGAACGAAAAACAGTAAAAAAAATAAAATTATTGAATGAATAGTTAGCATTATTTAATGAAATATACTTAAATAAAAAATTGAAAGCAAAGTAATTTACGCTTTTACTTTTCTCATAATAAAAAAAAAATGGACTAAAAATCATAGAATCGCATTTTACTCTGTAATTACAAAACTAAAAACAAGGTTATTATAGCGTATTCATTTGTAATCATCATTTTGCTTATTATTAGGAAAATTGTTAACTTTTTTTTTAAAACACTTTTAAGATGAGGATTTATTTTTTTCACTTATTAGAACTGAAATTATTCCTTGATTGAAATAATTCTACGTAAAAAATACATAGAATCGTATTTAATCGTCGAAAAAATACAAGACCCATGGGAGGGGTCCGGACCCCTGGACCCCTCCCTTGTGTGCGCCACTGCCTTTGACAAAATAATATGTATGTACCAAAAGAAATTGTAATTCTTTATCCCATTCAGACCTGGGCCCGGTATACCGGACATACACTTTAAACAGCTGCTAATCATTTGATACTTGATTAAATTACTTGATTTTTTTTTTTTTTTTTTTTTTTTTGTGGTTGACTCTTTACATTCTGCTTATCATAATCTGTGAAATATTTTCTCGTTTTGGGACTGACAACACTAACATAATGGAGATAGAGAGTGGCTCATTTTTCCAGCCATGGATTCTCGTCCAAAAAGCAAGGTTTTTTTTTTTTATTTTTTAAAAACTGCATAATTTTTGATTAATCATTTCAAACACTTATATATTATGTTTTATTATTGTTTAAACAACTTTTTATAATAAAGTTTGTCTCATATTTTATCTTTTTTATATGAAATATTAATTTCAAAAATATGAGTCCGGAATATTGGACGCGCCATGTCTCTTTTAATTTTTCTCCTACGAACCTGAAATTTTGTCTATAAGATACCCTTTCCCATAGTATACTGTGTACCTAATATAAACATTTTTGGTCAAGTATTTCATAGTTCCGACTGAATGGGTTATATTCTTCACAGATAAAAATCCTTCTTAGATGAATGAAAAAAATGCATGTATCTACGTAAGAAAGTAAAATTTTTCAGAAGTTAAATTTATGTATGACATTTCTTGCTTATAAATCGAAAACAAATCTAACAAAATCAGCACTGCCAATCATAACCAAAATTTTAACTCATAAATAATATACTTATAATTATAACTTGTACCTTTCTTTACAAATTTAAAATGTTGGTGAATATTGGTTTGTTCTTATAAGATCAGTTGGTAACTTTCTTGCTTATAAATAGAAAACATAATCTGGAAAAATCAGCACTGCCAATCATAATCAACATTATAACGTAAGCAGAATATACTGATAGTTATAACTTGTACCTTTCACTTCAATAAATAATATTCTTAATATAAAACAAAATTCAGTAAGATCAACACTGTCATTCATAACCAATATATACAGAATATACCTATTATAGTTAAAACTTGTACCTTTCACTACAATTTGATGATGTAGGTAAGTATCTGATCAAATCTGTTATTATCTTTCCTGCTTATAAAGAATAAAAGAAGAAAAATCAACACTGCCAATCATAATCAAAAGTTTATCTCATACAGAATATACTTAAAGTTATCACTTGTATCTTTCACTACAAATTTATAATGTTGGTAATTATTTTATAAGATCAGTTGGTAACTTCCTTGCTTATAAATAGAAAACGGAAGCTTGCAAAATCAGCACTGATAATCATAAGCAACATTTTAAATCATACATAATGTACTTATAGTTATAACTTGTACCTTTCACTGCAATTTTAAAATGTTAATAATTATCTTGTAGGATCAGTTGGTAACTTTCTTGCTTATAAATAGAAAACAAAATCTTGTAGAATCAGCACTGCCAATCATAAGCAACATTTTAACTCATACAAAATATACTTATATTTATAACTTGTACTTTTTAATACAATTTGATAATTTTGGTAAATATCTTATCAGATATATTGGTATGCTTCTTGCTTATAAATAAAAAAACAAAATCAGCAATGCCAATCATAACCAAGATTTTAATTCATACAGAATATACTTATATTCATAACTTTTACCTTTCACTGCAATTTGATAATGATGGTAACTATCTTTTCTGTTTATTTAGCTAGTTTGCACTGCATTTATGTAACATATTATGTCAAATTTTTTTAATAAATAATTAACTACGCTGCTCTCAAAAATATCGCCTATGCATTCGGTTACATAACATTCAGCTAATCTAGGAGTACTGAACTCAGTTTAGTGTTAAAGGGTAGGCCGCAAGCTATACCTTGCGATACATGATAACCTCTCACAGAGCCAAAAAAAAGTCAGAGTGTTTAATCAACCTTCCTCGGCGAAGATACTAATTATTTCTGCACTTGCAAGAGGCATGTGGCTAGCGAGTGCAGCTAGCAATGATTATGATGCGATCTAAATGGAAATGAGAAGAAGAATTCATGACTGAGCAATAGTTATATTATAATACTAGTGGTACCCGCACGGCTTTGCCCGTAATAGAAAAATTAAAAGGTATTTTGGTTCGCCTGTATATTTACCAATAATGTGTGGTGAATTTTCTCGCCAGTTGGCTTGTACCCATGTTACGGTTCCACGTTATGATAATTTCGTATCTCGCCAATTGGCTTGTGCCCATGTTACGGTTCCACGCTATGATAATTTGTTCTTAAAATTGGAATAGAAAAAGAACCAAATCGAATTTTCGAAAAATCGCTTCGAGGTGTACACCCCTATGCTACAAACTAACTTTGTGCCAAATTTCATGAAAATCGGCCGAATGGTCCAGACGCTAAGCGCATCACAGAGATCCTGACAGACAGACGGAGATCTGGACACAGAGAGATCCTGACAGATAGAGAGACTTTCAGCTTTATTATTAGTAAAGAAAAACCAAGACTTTTCAAAAACAACTTTCAAGCAGTTTAACAAGTGTCATTCCTGACGAAAACCTTGTATAACTGTATGAGTCTTTGTAAAAGATTTGTAAATTTTTAAATATTCAATTAAGATTTTTGTGTTTGTGATCTTTACCAGCATGTTTCCAAAAAAATATGTTTGACATATTATGAAATCAAAACATGATCTTCTTCTAACACAATATCGTTCACGACAGTTCTGAAAACTATCATAAAAACCAATTTCCTTTGATGTTTAAGAATTAATTACCAAATGTTTCAGTCCAATAATTCAATTGAATAATCTTAAGGTGTATTTGATATTTCATAGCGGCATAATTCAAAGATAAAAATGTAATTGCGATGAACCAGTGCCTGAATTTAGAATTCAATTACAATGCTTTGGTAACTAAATCCAACTCTTTCATCGAAAATGTTAGCGATAGAAGAGGAATGAATAATTCGTTGAATGAATTCATTTTAATTCATCTATATTTCTATAGTCAGTTGAAAGAATCAGCATGTTTTATAAACTCAAAATTTAAGCTGACTTTCCACTTCATAGTCTTTACTAACGTTATATTTTGCACTAAGTTTTTGAGCAATCACGATTGCTTATTTCTCTCACTTGACTGTTTTTGGCGTTACGCTGATTTTATTTTCCCGCCAGCACCCTCTGCAGCATCACCGTCGACCGAACGCCTTGCGATGCTGCTCCTCTTCCGAAAACCGTGCCCAGGATGCGTCCATATCCTACACACACACACATACATACACACACCTACACACACACACACTCCTACACACACACTCATGCCTGCACACAGACATAAACACACATGCCTACATACACACACACACGCACGAACGCCTACACACACGCGCGCGCGAACGCCTACACACACACGAACGCCTACACACACACGAACGAACGCCTACATGCACAGCACTGCATACACAACACTCACATACACACGCACCCACACACATGCGCCTACACAAACACACACGCGCATACATACACACACGATCGTGATTGCGAAAAACATAATTTGAGTTCAAGATGCAAAAATTCAAATTACTATTTTTTTTTTTTTTTTGACTCGAAGAACGAGAATAGCATGAAACTGAAATAAAACAGTGCTGCCGCAGATGAACGCTTGTGCACTATACATGCGTTTGAATTATTTGAAGCAAAGGATTCAGCAGTAAACTTTCATTTAATGGTGCAAATGCCATGGAGAAAAACCTTAATCCGAATTTATTAATGGACATTGGTCATTCTAAATTGTTAAATAGTGATAGTAGCTCCTTGCATTTATGTTTTTATTATGCAGAGTTTCTCTCTTTCTTCTTTTTTTTTCTATTGGGAGCTCTGAAAATATTAAAGTATTTTTCATTTTTTGTCATTTTCCCAAGCGGAAAAAATGTATATCTATGTACACATAGCTTCGTAATATTGTTTTATTAATGCATAAATCTGAAGATTTAAACTCTTTTTTAGAGAAGATCAAGAAAATTAATTTATCGTCTCAGTAAAATTAATTTATCCATGTAATTCTCCGAATGCATTTTAATGAATATACTGTTTATTATCATTTACAGCTAGTTCAAAAGTTTTGTTTTATTTAGACGAAAAATAAAACTAAATATTGAAAGGAACTACTTCAACGGAAGAAGCAGAAATAATCTTCTAAAAGTAGGACATTACCTATTTATTCTGAGTTAAACTGCTTCAAACAATATGAGATACACTTTACTAATAATCTTAATGTCATTTTACCCAAGGTTTGAATCAGCTTACATCAAAAGAAAAAAAAACACATGTGTTGCCAATAACTTGTAAGAAATTGTAAACCATTACGATTAAGATTTTCAACCGTTTTGTAATATTCACAAAACTATAAACTAGAAAAAACAAGGAATTAAGTATATTTGCAGACATTGTCCGAACAAATTCTTACTTCATGACAGAAACAAATTATATAGAAAACTATTGCACGCAAAACCTAATAACATTGGTAATAGATCACGAAAACATTTTCTGTATGTTGCACAGGTAGCGGCATCCGTCTTCCAAACAAATCCAGTGAACGAGTCTGCTAAAACCATTACAAAATCGCAGCGGTTGTTTCAACTCATTACGACAGTTACCTCTTCCATTCTCATCTAAACGTACACTAACAAGGCACTGAGTGACATTTGGCAATTTCCGAGATAATAGCAGCCGGCCCACCCATGTGTATTTAAATCCCGTTTGCGACACCAGGCCTTTCCCTTTAGGAAGGAGGGGATGGGAGGAGAAAAAAGCGATTTGAAGGAATGATGGCTCCCGAATTACCCCTTTTCCGGGAGTACATCCTGGAATGGTCATATCGGGCCGCCTAAAACGCGTCACACCCCCATTCACGCCCACCGTTCCGTGATTGATGATAGTCATCAGAGACCTACGGAATCCGAGGTCTCAACGCCGTTCAGTGGAAGAATGAGGTAAGTTGGCTATCGATGGTTATGCAGGTACAATATACCCCTGAAATAGAAACTATAGCCAACTGAGAGTTATGACAAGACTCAAAAGGTACCGGCTATTTCAATTCTTTAGCAATTTTATTTTATTCAATATATATTTTGTTAAATTTTAAATCAAACTGAAATGGGTGTATTCATGATAAACCTGCACTGGTATATAGAACGCTAAGATTTTTGGCCTCTCAGTAGCGTATGTCGCCATAAATTAATCCAGAAAATATTTGTATAACACCATTAGCTAAGCCTATAAATGGTATTTAAGTTTAAATACATGACACACAATTTATTTTTCGTTAAAAAAAAGTTTAGAAAAAATTGCACTTTTACCAGAATTGAAAATTGTTATCCTATTTTCTCCTCCTCTGCAATGCAGCTCCTTAAAGATGTAATAATGTGTTAACAAATGCGGATAAATAAGGATTAAGAATTTTATTGAAGAAATACATCACACATTGTGCATTTGCTTTTCAAAGTAAAACTTACCTATATTTTTCCATGAGAATTAAAGTTATAACACCTACCCTTCCATGCTTTTAAGGTAAAAATAGTTTGCGTTCATAGTAAAAGTGTTAAAAAAAGAACGTCTGACATTTCCAAAATGTATCATTTACTAATTTGTTGAATCAATCATATATATCCTCCCTCTCTCACAAGTGCTTAGCGTTTCCTAATTTTTCATTTATAGTTACCTTATGTTTAACAATATCACATCTCTGATGATTGGGTAAATATTTGATTTTTTTTTTTTTTTTTTCAAATTCCCAGCATTTTCAGAGAACTTTTTTTTTTTTTTGGTTTCAGAAAAACCATAATATACACTAGGGAAAGCTGCTGTACTCACGGATAAAATTTCCTTTTCAATTTTTGCTAGTCTCTGGAAATAGATAATCGATCCGTAAAATATTCTGGCAGAATCTGCAACTCATCATCTAATTTGGCAATTTTTGTTAGGTGAAAATCTCAAAGCTTTCAACTTCAAAAAAAAAAAAAAAATCTTAAAAACCATCTTTTTTTTCCGTGGGTACAACACCCTGTTCACCCCGCTGACAGGTGCCCTTGTACCCACGGACACATAAAAATATTATGTATAAAAAAGGTCTGAGGAGCTCAATTATACTCAATACATTTTCATAAGCCATTTTATATTGAAATACTTGAAGCATATATTGAAAATAACACTAAACAAAATATCTAACAGAAATTAAACTTTGAAAATCAACCTAAAGTTTTTTTCTTTATTAATTTTATTTAATTTTAGCATCAGTGAACTCTTTAAAAAAATATTACTCTTAAGAGAGTTAATGATGTTATGAATAATTAATATGTTTTTAAACAAAAAATTAACTAGATTCATGATAGTATGGCTCTCTATGTACCCACATAATAACTTCAATTTATATGCAAATTCAAAACTTTAACAGAATTAACCTGTTACAACAAACTCAGTTTAGATTAACCAAAAAAAAAAAATCTCGAAAAGTCGACTTCGAATGAAAAAGGTGGGATTGACGATCTGCAGATCCTACAACAGGTGGGGGTTACTTCAAGACCTACTTCAAATTCATCATCATTGTTGAAATCAAATTTCGGACGTTGCTGACAAGGCACCATTTTGAGGTACTTCACATTGTAAGAAGACTCAGGTGTAATCCAAGAAGACTAAAAATTGCCGTCCGTTGGTACACATGGTTAAGTGTCCTTGGGTACAAAGGTACGCCATTTTGGTTTTGCAAGCCAGTCACATCGACAAAACCACAGTTTCACAACATTAAAAATCAGAAACAAAACCTTCAAAATATAGGGAAACATGATACTTACAACAAATATAAATAATACAATCTACGACGGACGAAAAAAAAATGCTCAAGTTTTTTTTAAACTTATATAACCTACTAAAACCGAAAAAATGTGATAAAATTTTAAATGTTCGTTTGATGGCGTTGAAACTTCCTGGGGTACTGGAGAGGGCTGTGACACACACGTTAAACCCCAATTAGGATCTCTCTCGACGATACCCGGAATTCCCCGACCAACATCCGTAGGTACAACCGTCCGTGGGTACATCAGCTTCCCCTACATATTTTACCAAACACTTCTAGAAACACTTTCTAGGAAACACTTCTACAAAAAAAAAGAGTTGTATTAATTTGAATTGTTGGCATCTTGAATTCAAATTATGTTTTTCGCAATCACGAGCGTGTGTGTATGTATGCGCGTGTGTGTTTGTGTAGGCGCATGTGTGTGGGTGCGTGCGTGTGTGTGTGTATGTGAGCATGTGTGTGCATATTGTGTACGCAGTGCTGTGTGTGTACGGGTGTGTGTGTAGGCGTTCGTGTGTGTGTGTGTGTAGGTGTGTGAGTTTGTATGCGCGTGTGTGTAGGATATGGACGCAACCGTTGTGTATGCAACGTTGTGTATGCAGTGCTATGCGGTGTACGCGCGTGTGCCTGTAGGCGTGCGTGTGTGTGCGTGTAGGCGTTCGTGTGTGTGTGTAGGCGTTCGTGTGTGTGTGTGTGTATGTAGGCATTTGTGTTTGTGTCTGTGCGCAGGCATGAGTGTGTGTAGGTGTGTGTATGTATGCGTGTGTGTGTAGGATGTGGACTCAACCTGGACACGGTTTTTGCAAGAGGAGCAGCATCGTGAGGCGGCCGGTCGACGGTGATGTGCTGCAGAGGGTGCTGGCGGGAAAATAAAATCAGCGTAACGCCAAAAACAGTCAAATGAGAACAATAAGCAATCGTGATTGCTCAAAAAAAAAAAAAAACAATCAAATACTTTAAAAAATAGTATTTGCATATTATGATACATTTAAGCAATGATATCTCAAAACAAAGGAAGCAAATTCATATGTTTTATGAGTTTTTTCTGAATTTCTTCCCCTACACTCCAAGGTCCTCCGTACCTACCACTACGAGTGGTTTAGCCGGTTAGTTGAAGTGCTGAAAACAGCTCTATTTTTGATCTAAACCAGGAACCAAGGAATCCCTGATCCAGCAAAAGAATGATCCACATAGTCGCATTACTAAAATTTGGCGTAAAAAATAGAAAATCGAAAATTAGTAAATGGTATTCAAGAGTCAAATGCGAAAATTAGTAATTTCAATTGTAATGAGAAGGCTGTTACTGAACATTTGAAAACTAATTTCTATGTTTATTGAAGACATTAGTGAATTTTTCGATGGAATGAATAGTGGATTTGCTGGTGTATCATCTTGTAATTTATAGAAGATCTGTGATATCTTTACTAGTAATGAAGCTTAAAGTCTCTCTGTCTGGATGTCCGGAGGATGTTTGGATGTCTGGATCTCTGTGACGCGCATAGCGCCTAGACCGTTCGGCCAAAGTTCATGAAATTTGGCCCAAAGTTAGTTTGCAGCATGGGAAAATGCACCTCGAAGCGATTTTACAAAAATTCGATGTAGTTCTTTTTCTATTCCAATTTTAAGAACAAAATTATCGCACGATGGAAGAGTAAATTACGAAATTATCATAACATGGAACCCTAACATGGGCACAAGCCAATTGGCGATATACGAAATTATCATAACGTGGAACTGTAACATGGGTACAAGCCAATTGGCGAGAAAATTCACCATACATTATTTGTAAATATACATGCGAAACAAAAGACCTATTAATTTTTTGACTACGGGCAAAGCCGTGCAGGTACCACTAGTGAACTATAAAATCACACTAATTACAACTTACGAAATACATTTTGAAGTAAGTCCAGACGACAGTTTAAATGACACTAAAAGGTCTTAGCATATAAAGTATTAAATTGCTGAATATAAATCTACTTTCTATTAATAACTCAGCTAACTCATAACTCAGTTCTATATTGTTCTCAGAAGAACGACGCTTTTGAAACCAAATGAGGATAATTAAAAACTAAATAAATGCATATGGCAGTGTATCATATGTATATGAAATTTCTTTCCGTGTACGTTAAAATAGAAAACTATGATATGATACGTTGTAGGGTTCAAAGGCAAAAAAAAAAAAAAAAAAGAGAAAGACAGCACGAGGGGAAAAAAACACGTAACATTTATTAGATTTCTTTAGCTTGTTTTTTTTTTCTAATTCATTAAAATGCAATGCTTCAGAAATACTTAAATGCAGCATATGTAGTAAAAATATAAGCATTTCTGGAGTTCGCAACGTGTAGAGCAATTTTGCATGTAAATAACTATCTTTTCTTCTATTAAAATTTATGAAACATAATTCGCATACAAATTGAACAGCTATTATCCAGTCAATGATGAATATCATCAATTATCTATTGGGCATCCGATTCTCAAACCATCAATTTTGTTATTACAAAATTGATGGTTTGAGAATCGGTTCCAATAGTCACTGGCTATTTGGAAACTTTAACAGAACATAATCCTTCCACTATTCGGTAAGGTTGCACAATGGCTTCTAAAGCGAAGATATGTTATTAGTCATTTTAATGTCATTCTTGTATAAATATCGATGAATAAAGTCTAATTTGAATGTTCAAAGTATTCAATCTTTTAAAGTGGGGGAGATATTAACGCCCGGCGGAGTATTAGTATTAGCTATCAAATTGTTCATAATGTAAGTAATGATTTGGCCAAATTTTCCTGACTAAAAATAAAAAAAAAAATGTCATTATAAACTGTAAACATTTTTAAAGAAAAATTTTAAAACAAATTTAAAAAACAAAACTTTTTGCATTTTTTTTTTTGAAATAAATATGAAAAAAAAAGTAGTTTCATTCCTGGTTTCTTTTATTGTTTGCTAACAATAACAAATTTGAAATTTCCTAGGAATCCTGTATTCTTTTTTATTAGTCATTAGCAGCAAGCTGGTAGAAAACAAATTCGAATATTGTTTGTTTCTTTTTTGTATTTTTCTATGAATTTATGAATGACTTTTTCTATTTATTTCATTGATCCATCTCATCATTAATTCTTTTACATCTTTTTTATTGGCTGATTGTCAAAGTTAGTACATTTTATTCAAACGTAGCGTATTTTAGAGATTATTTTGGAGCTATTTTGGTTACAACTTAGCGTCAAAAACTGAAAGCTTTTTCTGCTTTGACAAACAGGATTCGCGCACTTCCAAAAAAAGCACCTATAATACTTTCTGAGTTTTAATGATAATTTTTTGTCACCAACTCATCATTTATTTTTAAAAAAATGCCTTCTTAACTATTATGTTTATGTTAACCGTTGTTGTTTTTCATAAATACATATATTTTTTAATCCAGTGCAATGTCTAACGTACTTGTACACTTTCTGCTTAAAAGTTTTGAGTTGAAATAGTTAATTTTATTATTAAGTGAGAAAATAACTTTATAAAAATGCAAAGGATGCAACATAACAAATCAACGTTTCCAAAAAATCAAATCCTTTTTAAATTAATTTTTATTGTTTTAAATATTAATCTATAGAATATGGTGATCTGAGGGACAGGTTACATTCTGGATTCTACAGCACGTGAAGTTCTTGAAAAACTTTAGGTTGAAATTTAGTGTGTTCAATTTTTTTTTTTAATTTTAAAGAAAAGTTCAGTTGATCCCTTTGTATGCCCCGTCCCGTAGCTTTAATGCTCATATTCTTAAAAACCTAAATACAAATTGATTAGGGATTTCAGCTGTTTTTTATTGGATACGATACATATGTGTTGAAAACATTTATGGTTAGAAAGATTAAAACGGTGGAATAGTAAATTACTTGGAAATCTATGTTAAACAATAAAGTATATTTTGCAAAATAGACAGAAGAAACGAGTTGCCAAGCATTGCCAAGTAATGAAAAGTAGACTCTGACCGACATTAAAAATTTAAGTATTGTGCTTAGTTGAAGGATGAGCCTCTTATTTATCACAATACTTTTACTGCGCAGTATAATAGTCATAGTTCATCTTTAACTTAATGCATTATCAAAACAATTACTTGGAAATAGAAGTATATGTGTTAGCACATATGCATGTTTTTCATTTTGAAACGAGGATAATCCAAAATGTATGAGTAATTGAGTGATCGCAACATGATTTCTGCCGTGTGCAGGTAAAAGGCAGTATCTACAGAAATGAGTTGTCGAAATATTTCAAGAAATGTGTATGGGACTCAATGCTAAGGATAGGGAAATGTTGTAATTAGACGTTTTTTTTCGTGCCCTTTTTTTTTTAAGCGAAAACTAAAAAAGCAAGAGCTTCTACGCTAAAGCTAACGATGACAAAAATGCAAAAAAAAAAAAAAAAAAAAAGCCCCACACACACACACACACACACAAAATGGAAAAAAAATGCAGTTACTGCCCTTACCTGTCCACTGCAGTTTTATTTTTTATTCAATAAAGTTAAACTATGAAGTTAGTGAAAAGTCATGAACCTGATTGCTGTCAAATGTTATTATTTTAAAGTCATAGAGCATTATAATTTAAGACATTAAAGTTATAAATCAAAGTATTCAGACAAGATAACGTAAGTGAAGCTTAATTTCATCTTCAGATCAAATTTCCTACGAGTTTCCTAAAGAGTTACGAGAAACCCATTTGTTCAAGCTTTGTAACTTTAATTTTAACTGTAGATGGAGCGGTTGGGAAACTGATATATATATATTGCATGTATGTTTAATTTGTCTCTCTGTTGTTTTGTTTCTTCTGAGTTCTTTAAACTTAGTTCATTTAGCCTTGTTTTGAACGTTATCTCTTGAATCTTGAAATCATATAATTAACTTTAATTTCGTTAGTATTATTTACAAAAGTTTTAGTTGCTTCTAATATTTTAAGTAAAATAAAGGACGTTTTTATGAACTTTTATGAGTTGTGGACTGAATTGCAAATTTTCTGAAAATAGTACATGTAGTTACGATACACCATTGTTCCTACTTTCAGTTCGCTAAATTTGCAGTTCATTATTTTTCTTTCTTCTTTTCATTTTCTGCTATGCTCCATTTTCTTATACTTATGAAATGATTGCTTTCGAATCTGAAACACACGTTTCTAGTTTTTTAACTGAATTTGAGTCATATATAGATCTGAAATTAAGGTAAAAATGTATCATTTGTATGTGTTCAGGTTATCAACGAAAATAATTAAACATGTCATTTCAGTATAAAGTTAATGCTATAAATTTGAAAACAACATTCAGAAATGAAATACATCACAGTAATTAACAAATAGTATTGAAATTACTTTCGAACACGAATTCTATTTATTACTTCATGTCTGGAATACAAAATTGCTGCAAGGATCATATATATTAGTGATTGACTAAACCACTAGCATCAAAAATTATTAAAAATGATAGGTGCGCTGCAAGCAAGTAAGAGTACAGGTGTTTTCAGGTGACATAATTACATGACATATTGGTGTTTTTTGTTTTAAAGTTCACACGTCGCGTTTTAAATTGTCGTAATTAATAAACTGCAAAAAACTAAATTAGCAAGTTATAATAAAATTACAATTCTAACATAATCATTATTTATAATTTAAAATACCCTATCAGAAATAAACTGCTACAAGGTTCATCATTATTGTAAAGATTAACGTAAGTATTAGCAATTTAAATAACGTCAAGTAATACATTTTCTACAAGCAATTAGCAGCAAAAACATGATTAGTACTTTCATACAATCAGCCTTTGAAAATTAATAAACAAGCGTTCTCTCTTAATGAGTAGTTCATTGACAGTTCATTTATTTTCCAACGTTTTGTTTAGAAAATTCTTCAAACTACAGAATGCTGCTTTTAAATGTATGTAATTTTTCATTTTATATTCAATTGAAATGGCTTTAGTATTTATATTGCTTGCATGTTTGGCTTAATATTTCATTAGTTTATTTTTATTTGTTTTCTACTAAACATATTTAAACTAATGGAGTACTAATTAACACAAAAGTTGAGCTTGCAACAACGACAACAATAGTTATTACTCTTTTTTCAGTTTGAATTTGTTAAACTCATTATTCCTTGAAACAAATTGCGTCATCAATTGCAGTGTTGGACAATAAAAAAATACTAGTAAGAAAATGAAATATTTATTTCTTGAATTGGAGAAAATGTATTCGATAAATTTCTTCATTGCCGTAGGGTCACTGTTTTAGATGAAAGGGAGTTAATTCGTTCTTCAGCTAAATCCATTAGTGCTGTCCTTTTTTTTTTTTTTATTTGCCTTTGTTTAGTAAAATCAGGTTTTTTTTCTGTAAATAATGAAACGAAGGTGAGGCAGAGTGTTGCACACTTTTTGTAATAATTTTCTCATGATACGTCCAACAAACCCAGTGAGACAAGAGAGACATGGAAGTCGACGGGACATTTCATCGTTACTGTTATCATTGAAGCAATGAAGTACCAATACCAAGGATTATAGGTGATTTATGACATCAAAAAAAGAATGTCCAAATTATTATCACCTAGTTTTAGCAATCAATAGGAGATGCATTTTTCGAAGCATGTAAGTTAAAATTTGAATTTTGTAATTGCTTGTTCATACTGTTTTGTGATAAAATTCTTTAAATAATCGGAGAATTGATATTTTTAGTATGCGGTATACTTCTAATGATATCTCGTTTGATCAAAAATTTAATAAAGTTCTCTGTTATTGTATGTAGAATTCCATGTTTAAAAGAAAAAATGAAACATTCTTACAGAATTTTTCCTTATTGAATCAAAATTGTCTTAAACAAACATGACTCATATAAGTGACTGGATACAAAAAATTCATTTGCTCTCACATCTGGGACTCTTCACATTGCTATGACATCATGCATAAGAGAATTGTATTGATACTGGTTCTCCGATTTGTATTGTACGGTGCTCCAAACATACTAGATGCTATATTTTTTCGAAATTTCTATATATTTTCTACCAAACTCTTATATATTTTTCCTTTTAAACTCCTATATATTTTGCAATCATATTACTATATATTTTGCTATCAACCTCTTATATTTTTCCTTTTAAACTCCTATATATTTTTTCCCACTTGCTATGAGTCCTGTAAAACTTGCACCAATCAGATTCGTAAGACTCTGAAAGATACGAGTTAACCTCAAACATACTATTTTGACACCATACGTTCTATCTATCCGAGTTTCAAGTGTATCAACGATTTTAATAATTTGTGCAGTAAATTGATGATGGTTCCTAGGTAACTTGCAATTTAATTCAGCGATATTTTCAGGGGGAAAAATGGTTAGCGAAACTCGCATTGCATTGCGGCATTGTTTCGGCAGAGATCAAAATTGCAGTGAAATTTTAAATTTCTTCAGCTCAGTTAACACGTTCACAGATATGTAATTCTTTTCAAAAAAACAAAAAGAAAAAATCTAATTTTTAATAATCAATTAGTACATTTTATCACTTATGATTACTGAACTGAATCGATACCGACTGCAAAGAATAACTCAAACCGTATCGGTCGGAACACATGGTTGAACGTACATTATTCGAACAAATGAATTAGAACAAATCAATTGGAAAAAATTATTCGCTTTATTTTAATTATTTTTTTTTATGGAAAAATTTTACAAACAGCAGTTTTTCTTCTTTGTAGGCTCACTATACATATGGAGCTCACAATAATCATTAGGGCAGTTAAATGTCATGTGTATAGCATGTTCGGTGAAGCTATACAGGTCCTGTTCGCTTAATCGAACAAGCCGGTAATTAATACCAAAATGACCCCGTCCCAATGTGGTCCTAATAACCGGAAGCGACTGTATTGACCATCAAGAAAGGATTAAAAATTTGAAGGTAGCATTCCTTCTACTTTTTAAATCCTTTCGGGCAGCGAATATTCGTAAAAATTGTAAAAAAAAATGTTGGGGATTGACAAATTGGCTCAGTAAAGGAAAGAAAGAATAAATAATTCTTAGTAACATTCCATGTTCAAATGAGCCAATTTATTAATCTAAACCCCTTTTCGATTGTTTCATTCAATCCCCAATCGGTGTGTATGTGTATGCTTTTTATTTTTTTTTTTTTATTTAAAGTAGCGAAGTAGCGACTACTTTTCAAAAGTAGTTTGTAGTTGCTACATTTTGAAAAAAGTAGTTGTAGTTGTAGTTAACTACATTTGGAATAAAGTAGTTGTAGTTGTAGTTCGCTACAAAAGAAAAGTAGTTTTTCCAACCACTGTTTTTTTCCCTTTTTTTCGGAAAGGTATGCTAAAAGGAATGTAAGAAAATATCAAGTCATTTCTTATGAGGATTGCAAGACGTGTTCTTGAAAAAAAAAAAATCCTTTCAAAAACTAATATAAATTCGACCACAGGAAACCCAACAATATTAAATTTACTTCACTCTTTTCATTTAAATAAATACCAAAATAAATAAATTTAGTTTTCTAGTTAGATAAAAAAAATAATAGTGAGTCTTCAAGGAAGTTCTGTTTTTTTTTTTTTTTTTTTTTTTTTTTTGAGTTCTTAAAATGATTTACAAATAGGGTAAATTTACCAGGTTTTAATCGGCATTTTGCAGAGAAAAGAGATACTCGATACACTACTCGATCAAGTTATCAAAATTTTAGTCTTTATTATGTTTTGCTACACATAAGTGTGCCAATTATTCTACCATTTAGAAATATAGTCATTACGTTCGGAAAAATGTTGTTTATAATAAATGTTACTGGTGGTTTAAAAATTAAAATAAAAACTTCGTGGGGTGAGTTTTAACTTTAAATTTATGGGAATGTGAGGTCAAGGGAAATAGGGGGGCAAAGTGAAATGGTAAAATATTTACTATGTTTTTAGCGCCAACTATCCAATAAATATTTTAACCACATGTATTCTGTTCTAGTCATGAAAACGTCATCTCTGAAGATCAAAGCATATGATAATACAGGCAACTTTCAAAAACTGAAGCTCATTTTGTAATATTTTGCTGCCAAAAATTAACCAAAGTCAAAAATTATTTTTAATATTATAAAGTGATAAAGTTCTTGTTATTACAATTTTAAATATTAATAGGGACATACTAATATTAATGGCAGTATTTACTTATTTAATATTAAGCTTATTTTTATTGCTTACAAGTCAAGTGCATAAAAGACAAAGTGGAACAATTCATTTAATTCACTTATTCAGTAATTTATAAATCACTTAAGTATTCATGTACTAAATGACTTATTTGTAATCCTGAATTTATTAATTCACTTGTTTATTCATTCTTTCACTGATGTTTTCACTCATTTAATAATTTTCTTCAATTAATCAATTTATTTATTTAATTACAGACTTATTGTTTCATTATCTATTATCTTATGTATTCACTCATTCATTTGTTTAAAAATTTTGTAATAATCAAAAATAAAATATTTATTAGAAAAATATTTTATTTTTTACTTTATCCCATGAAGCAAGTTTAATTTTCAAAACACATTCCAATTTGTTCATTTTGAGAAAAGTAAGTTATCTTAACTATTTCACTTTACCCCACAATCCCCTACTTCAAGATTTTTCTAATAACTAATAACATTGCACAGAACAGAGAAAAAAAAAGAAATTATTGCATGAAATACAACCAATATACATAAACCGATACTTTCGCCAGTTAAAGTACCATTTAAATTTTTAACCATGATGACAGATAATTAGTATTTATGATGATTACGACAGTCGCTTTAAGAAACGTAAACATCTTGATTTCAAACTAACTAAAAATAGTTACACTCTTTAAAAACAAATTACCTATTATTAAATTTGTCTATCGCATAAAAAAGATTTTGATGAAAAACTTCGAAACGTTGAGTGATAAATTCTCTCCCAAGGAGAACTAATATTGGAGAAATAAACAAATATAACCTGGGTGTAAGAAAGAGATCTTCTAATGGAAATAAAACCACAAATGAGTTATGCTTATTTCATCTTATTTCTATTTCAGCATCAACACACGCAACAAAACCATTCCTAAATAGTTCGTGGCTGGCTAATAGCATACTCCATTTCGATCCATAAATAATTCTACCAGCAGGCCGATAGGTCATGATCGATGTCCGGCAGAACAAAAGCCAAAATACTTCCTCCTGCAAGAAGCCTCGTTCCAAAAAGGAACGGAATGCATTATTCGATGCGAGTGATGGATAGTTCTTTTCCTTCATGCCAAACTACCGGCCACGATATTGGTGGACACCGAGGACAATATATTGATGGCAAGAAGGCTTGACGAAGCATATTAGCCACAAACAAGTCGACTAATTTAGTAGTTTCGTCTTAGATATCTACTGCGTTATTGTCCGTTTTATAGTTTAGTAAAATGGTGCTTGAATTTTGGGTATGCATAAAGTTCGAAAATTTGATAAGATCTTAAGGTAGAGGGTGTTTTTAAAGTTTTTAACTGATCATGAAAATTTAGCTGAAAAAATTAGTTAACATTTATACGTATATTATATTTAGTTTTGGTTTAAAACTCATCATTTTATCCCATTGGTACATATTTAGCTAAAGAACTGAGGGATTTTCAATAAAGTCATCCCCAAGAACCTTTGGTTTTAACACATATTGCCAACTCTAAAATGGTAGGAGAGATTATATCCATTTAAGATCTGTTTTGACAAAACCAGGGCTGTGGAGTTGGAGTTTATAAGAGTCGGAGTCGGACAAATTTTGAGATAAAGAAGCCGGAGTCAGAAGTCGGAGTCGGACAAATCGGGTGCAGGAGTCGGAGTCAGAGGCGGGATCCGGAGCCGAACTGATTTTGGAGTAAAGGAATCGAAGTCAGAGTTGAAGGATCTTAAATTTCCGGAGTCGAAGTCTGACCATGAGTCGGTCATCCGCAGCCCTGAACAAAATTCTCACACCCAGAAGGTAGAGTTTGGCTGTGCTAGTGCCTGGCAGGAAGTTGCAACTCGTCTGAATCATCTCAAAATTGTGAATGCTGCCTTACGATAGCTGCATGCATTAACAATGGTGGAAAAAAAGACCTTTTTGAGATACGAGTCAAAATAAACGAATTTGAACCTTAATTAGTTTTTTAGCCTACTTTCCCAGTAAAAGTCAGAAAAAGAAGAAAAAAGCACGAAAGAAGGATTAATGCATCTTAAAAATGTCGCGAAAAACAAAAAAAAAAAAAGAATCAAAAATAAATAAAATAGTTAGATAAATATTGAAAAATTACAACTTGGAAAGTAGGGTATTGAGATGGGGGAAAATGTCTGTCGGTCTGTCTGTCCCCCCCTAATAACTTTTGAATGAATATTTCGATTCGAACAAACTTTTTTTTTAGAAAGACCTCGGTGAGGACATCTCTTTCCCACAGTTCATTTTTTGATTTGAACAATTCTTCGTTCAATTTTGAACAGTTCAAAAAAAATTTAACATTAACGCCAACGGGGAAATTCAAATCGAAAATAAATCTTGAACTTAGAGGCAAAATGACTCCAAACAAACTTTGTAGAGAAAAGCTTTTGATGAAAAACATGTATCAAAAATATCTATGATGCATTTATTTTAATAAGCTTTATAATTTTAATTATTATTTTTTATTTTTGAGAGCTGTTAAAGAACTTTTTTTTAAAGGGAAAAAAGTGTATTAGCTGCTTTGTTTAAAAGGTGCTTTTTTTACGCATCTAATTTTTTTAGATTTGTGAGGAATACTTTATTCCTAGAAATTAGCAAAAATATGTTTGAAACAATTTGCGATTTTAGATATTTTTGAGAATATTGATCAGGTACTAGAAAGTAGTAATGGTATACGGGAAAGTAGGCTCGTATAGTTCTAGACGGAACTTCTTGTTTTTATTTATTATTATAATTGTTAAATGTATTTCTTCAGCAGTGAATGAATTTACAAACAATCTGTACTTAAACTTACGTAATTCAGAATGCCACGTTTTTTTTCGATTTCGTAAAAATTATAAAGTTTTAATTATTTATGATTGCTAAAAATAAAAGCAGATTTAGAGTGCTTCTTAAACTCTATATTTTCAAATATTAGGTATGTATTAGGCCTTTCATATTCTATGCCTTATTTCTTTTTTCTTTTTAAAAATTTTACCAGAAAAGTTTTCATGAAACTGAAGTGTAAAAGAGCAAAATGAGAATAGATGCTTCAAAACGCGGTTGTTAGAGATAATTTCGTACCAAATTTCGTGAAAACATGTGCAACTGTCGTGTTAATTGTGGTGCGTGTCAGCGAGACAGCCACACGAACACCTTTTTTTGCTAATACTATTAGCACGCATCTCATTTCATGAGGACAAAATGAAAAAATAAATAAAAGAGAAACATGTCTGCGAACTTTGCATTTATAGGTACCGCATAACATTTTCAGCTGTACAAAATTTTAACCGTTTTATTCCTAGATGGAGTCAAAATAAACGTGCTTAATTGTTGCAGAAATGAATCTCATACTTTTTCCTTTTTTTTCATGTAAGAAATAAATTTATCACTTTAATGCTAGTCTTTGTGATAATTTAAAAAGAAACCACTTATAATTATCAGCTGAAAACATTGAAAATATGATATTAATTTTTGTAAAAAAAATATAAAAATTTCTTGATTTCAGCTTGTAACCAACTTTGTTTCTCTCCAAATCAGTCTGTTTCAGACTTAAGGCTTACTTTAAAATGTACCCTTTCGTAATGTTTTTTTTTTTTTTTAACGAAAAAAAATATATATCTTTTTTGTTCAGGATTGTGTTTTTTTATTTTTAAAGAGATTTAGCAAAATTCAACGTCAAAGCTTAAAATATTGTCGACGGAATAGATCTTGTGGCAGGGTTGGCAAACATCTGGGTTTTTTTAAAAAAGCCCAGGGACCCAGGGCTTTTTGGGGTTTTTTAAATAACCCCCCCCCCCCCCCCCCAAAAAAAAAACTAAAGCTGGGTTTTTAAAAGGAGTGTGGGTATTTTTGTCTTTTTTTAAGGAAAATGTGGGATGCTTGTAGCGTATTGTAGCGTAAGTTTATGAACAAAGCATAAAAATTGTCTTGGGGTAAAAAAAGCTGGAAAGTTCAGCATTTTCTGAAGAAAAGTAAAAAAGACGACGAAACACAAGAATAGTGAAGTTTTAGATTTTTTAGTTTCCATGATTACCAAGAGTTTGGGCGAAGTTACTTTTTGAGTGATAAAATCTATTGTTTGTTTTTAATAACTTTTTTTTTTTGCATTTCACTTTATTGTATTTCATTTTGTCGTGCAAAACTACTGTAGAACCTCAAGTAGATTAAATGCCTTTTTACTGAATTCCAGCTTAATCAAGAAATTTCTTTGAATTTTTTGTTGCCTGTTTTTCTATTTCTGTGTACAGAGTAAGTAATATTAAACTTTTTCCTAAAATAATGAAAATACTGTACATCCTATTCTGTTTTCTGTCCAACCGTTTGTAAAACCTGTTAATTTTTAAAAAGTATACCTTGTTTATTCGAGATTTGTGGCGTGTTGGTTTGCAGAAAATAATTCACATGAAAGCCTTTTAGCTAGAGCAGTTTCCTCTTTACAATCTATAAATATTGAGAAAATCAGATGTGACAGGACTTAGTCAAGATAATTTTAATTATTTATTGACCAGTTAAAGAAAAAAGTTAAATATATTTATTTAAAATCTTTGAAGTAATTTTTTTAATGCCGTTAAGAGTTAAGAAATACTATTAAAGTTCAAAATTCATTTTTTATGTCCGTTGTCTGTTGCGAAAAATAAATAAAAAAGAAGTTTAGATTTGTGAAAGTATTTAAATTAATTAATTTTTTTTAAAAAAAACTTTTCAGAAAATTTTTAAAAACCTAAAAGTGGGCTAAATAATAGGTTTTTTTAAATGGGTTTTTTTTAAAAAAAAACATTGGGTCCAACCCAATTGGGTCCAATCTGGTCAAACCTGTCTTGTGGTGCAAGTGTTTGGCTTGCTACTCCTAAAAACTATGGGGTTGTTACAAATACATAAATATTGTAAAACGGCTTTGTTTTTTTTGGGGGGGGGGATTTTTTTTGAGCAATCACATTGCTTATTGTTCTCATTTGACGGTTTTGATGTTCGTATGATTTTATTTTCCCACCGCCTCCCTCTGCAGCACCACCGTCGACCGGCCTCACGATGCTGCTCCTCTAGCGAAAACCGTCTCTAGGTTGCGTCCATATCCCCTACACACAACACACGCATAATTACACACACCTACACATATACATACATGCACATACACACCAAAACACACACACTCCTACATACACACACTGAATACCTACACACACCTACACACTCACACATCTACACACACATACACACTCCTACATACACAAACACACACGCCTACATACACACATACCCACACACACATACACACACACCACTGCACACACGCAAAAAAACACGTGATTGCGAAAAACATAATTTGAATTCAAGATGTCAAAATTCAAATTAATTATTTTTTTTTCATTAGAGGAATTTTATACCAGACTTCTTAGTTTCATACTCTTTTGTTGTTCTTTTCATCGATATTAATGTTTAATAAAGTAATTCTTTAAAAAAAATACAAGTCACCTCTTTATCATATGATTAATTCGATTTTGTTAACATTGGAATTTAAATTTAAATAAAACATTGCAGTTTATTTTAAAATATGATTACCTATAAACAGTGGTTTTTGTTTTCAGATAAAAGTTTGTTTTAACCGATGAAGAGGAGTGTAGGAAGTCACTAAGAGACGAAAACCTGCACTGTA
The DNA here is from genome assembly GCF_026930045.1 of Uloborus diversus. Taxonomy (NCBI): domain Eukaryota; kingdom Metazoa; phylum Arthropoda; class Arachnida; order Araneae; family Uloboridae; genus Uloborus; species Uloborus diversus. The sequence goes on from NC_072735.1 coordinate 2,183,491, forward strand.
AAAAAAAATACGAAAAGTTCCTGATTATTTCCATGCAACGTTTCCGAATTCCATTGGTTTTTATCCATTTCCTGAGAAAAAAAAGAATCATTGTAAAATAGTTCCCTGAAATGCTACAAATTGCATGATTGCAGAGTTCTACTGTTATGAAAAATATTTTAGCTCCCAGTTTAAAGATTAACTAAGAGTATTTCTTAAGTGTATTTGCTTCAGTTCGATTACGGCCAGCGGACTGATTAAGCTCCCAAAGAAACGAAAAGTTACTCTGAAGGTTCAAGAGACACGTTTCACTATAAACGAAAAGATTTCTGAGTTCTTCAGGAGTGCTTCCAGGATAATTTCAAGAAGGTTACTGAATTTTACCGGAAATCATTCCTTGTTTTTGCAAGATAGTATGTTACTGGCAGAAATTGGGCATATTAACTGCCCTTTATTTTTCAGATACGTTTCTGAATTGTTTTTATAGGGCGTGACAACTAATAAAAATCATTATTATTGTTTCATGGAGAATTATTTTTGACGGATTTTTTTCATTTGTCACGGTTTTACTTCATTTGTCACGACGAATGTAAAAATTTCAACATAGAACGAAATTAATAAACTAGATACGAACGAAACTGACGCCATAAAACTCCATATGGTTTTTGTTAAACGCTTTCTTCACTTGCTTAACCCGAGATTGCTCGCGTAGGGTATGACATACCCACATCTTCGCTTTCAATCAAATTTCTCCCCACCTTTTTCTTGGAAGTGGACGGTTCCTTGAGTAGCTGACCTATAGGTCATAACCTTAAAGGGGTAGAAACGGTGGTGACATTCTAAAATTAGTTTCTTTGGAATTGACTTCCACGGGTGTATCATACCCTGCGAGAGTACTTCTGCTACAGTTCTGAACTAAAGCATACGCAATGCTTCCACGAGACTTAAAATTAAAACTAGGATCTAGGAAGACATTGCATCCCCTGCTAAAAAAGCAAAGTCAACGTACAAAAACTGTACTGAAAGCCCCAATATAAAAGACAAAAAACAAATTTTAGTGCGAAAAATGTGACAAAAACATTTGCATGGACTATATGGCATTCATTTGCAAAAAAAATTTAGAAATTGAATGCATGTCTTTTAAGAAAGTATTTCATAATTATACTCGTTTCTCTTATTTGCATTTTCAACCTTTTTGAAAAAAAAAAAATTGAACGCAAAAATACTAAAAAACCTCCTCGGGTATGAGATTCCCTGCGCGAGCACTCCCGTTCGTTTTGGTGGCGCGAGCAATCTCGGGTTAAATCATAACAATTAATCAAAGTATGCTAACAGACTTAGTGAACGTTTGAAACAGTTTTTTGAGATACAAAACTGTTTCTTGTATTGGAAAAAGCCTGAAAAAAAATTAGTTTGAGCAAGCAGAAAAAAAAATGTGTTGCAACCGAAGGCATATTTAAGAAAAACTAAAACTTTTCTTATAGTTTGAAATTAAAATGAGTTTTCGGTAAAATTAATTTTAATTACTGCACTCGACAATTTTTAATCATCTTGATTCTTAACCGGAGCACAAATGACTTGAGAAAAAAAAAGTGTCCTTTTTTCCCTTCCACTTTACAATTCCAAAACACACAACTGCAACACATCCCCCGATTCACTCAACTGGGCAAAGATACAAAAGAAATGAGATTTAGTTGCTCCGAAAAAAAGTAAGGCAGAAGGAAAAAAACTGAACACTTTTCTTTCTTTGCCCCCAGAGAAAGGAAAATGGAGTAATGGGGAGAGCGTATGGCGATGACTCTTTACAAATGTTAATCCTTAAAAAAACATAGAAGTCACACCAGGGATTGCTGAGCAACAATAGGGGAATTGTTTTCATTATTTTTTTCGCGACCTAATTTTTTGAGTCACCGTGGCAAAATCTTTTTTTGCAAGAGATAAAATCATGATTGCGTTAGATTACCTATGTTGAAGAAAATAAAATTTCCGATTTATTTCTCGTTGTTTGCATTTTGTAAAACGTAAAAATAATAAATGACCATATATAAATTATAAGGTTCACTTTTTTTCAAAATAAAATATTCTGTTGAAAAGTTTATTAATGTTCGTTCGCAGAAGCATGCTTCTAAGGAATACAATGGTTTTTTTAAAGGAAAATAAAAGGAAAATAAAAAAAAAAAATCAGCACTTGACGTAAATTAAACTTCGTAACTGAAATAAAAAATCTGAAACTATAGGTTAAAATACTTTTTACTCTGAATGTTTACTGAATAAACACTGTAAAAAAATTCCGAATCGTCACTGGGTATTTCCGTGTTACGTTTCAGGAAAATAATGGTTTTTATCCACTTCCTGGAAAAATCAAGTAACATTGTCAAAAAGTTTCCTGAATTGCTACACGTTGCACGAATACAGACTTCGCACTGTTGTGAAAAATATTTTTAGCTCCCAGTTTAAAGATTAACTGAGCGCATTTATAAAGTGAGTCGTCTTCAGTTCTATTAAGGCCCGTTCATGCTAAATAAGTTCCCAAAAGGAGCAAATAAGTATGAACTACGTAGCTTTGCAAGAATTGTAAGTGAGTAAAATTACCGTTACCCATTTGCAACCCTGGCTTAGCTTTGGCCATGTTTGCAGTAATGCTCTTGGAACTTCATTGATAAATCGGAAAGATGCCAAGCTATCATACTATACTTTCCTAAAGTTACTGTAATTTTCCAAAAACGCGTCTGGTTATTAACGGGACGACTTCTGACGTTCAGGAAGATTCCAGGATAATATCAGGAAGGTTACTGAATTTTAGCGGAAAACGTTCCTGGACTTTGCAAGATATGTTAATGGCAGAAATTGGACACATCAGCTGCCCATTATTTTCCAGGAACATTTCTGAATCGTTTTTACAGTGAAACACGGATAAACTAATCTAAATAATGTTGGAAAACATTATTTATTAAAAATACGCAAATAAATTGTATACAATACTGTTAGTAATAGGAAAATATATGAAAACAACTAAAAGAATATGAAAACAAGTAAAGGAAAACTTTATTCGTCAAATAAATTTATAACAGAAATAACCCAATACTGAGTTTTACGTTAAATAAGCTAACTGAAGTTAAAAATTATAAAAGATGGTCAGTTTAAGAAAAATAAAAATGTTTCATCGAAAAAAGCAATTTTCTTTCGTAGAGACCAATTACATTAAGTGAATGTCGGATGTATCAAACGGGGTCTAACATATTGGATATGCGTTATTTCAAGCACGTGCTGAAAGTGGTATAAACAGTCAAGACACCATAGTGTTTGGTGAAGTAAGATAGTTCAGATGCTGCATCATTTAGTTTTTAAGCAGTATTGCTAGCACGTGGTAAATCACGTGGTCTTTTAAAAAGTTTTTGGAGTGAGCGAAGATAGCTTCTTGCTTCTGAGGTTTGTGTTTGCTTATAACAGAGTAGAATAAGAGTTTTTCTTTCGTCCATTTCTAAAAACTACATTCAATTTTATTTAGAGAGTCAGTAGTTATTATAAAAGTCAGGCAATTCAGATACATGATTTTTTTTTTGATTTTGTTGAAAATTGTAGGCTGGTTTCTTTAAATGGTTTTAGAAGACACGTTTTTTTTTTTTTTTTTTTTTCACTTCGAAACAAATCTTGTGACCCACAAAAATTCCGAAATTTCGTCATAACTTAGTGTTCCTCTCAAATTGACAATTTTTAATATTAGATTATCTCTCTGCGGCGAATATCAACCAAAGTTTTTCTTGTAATTGCACTGCAAATAATTCCGAAACATTACTGGTAATGTCCATGGAAACGTTTCGGGATTTCGCAGGTTTTCACCAATTTCCTGCGAAAACTAAGTATCTTCGTCAAAATGTTTCCTGAATTACTCCAAGTAGCACGCTTCCAGATTTCTCACTGTTGGGGAAAATATTTTTAACTACCAGTTTAAAATTAATTTCAATTTTTTTTCTAGGCTGCATGTTATCAGTATTTTTAAAAAAGAGTACGTGAAGAAAGATAATTTTTTTCCTCTATCTGACAGTATTTTTTTTAGTTGAAATTAAACAGATAGTTTTGGTAAAATATTTTTTTTCAATAAGTTTATAAAGGGATCATGTATTCCCACATCAAGGGATAAATGATAACTTCATGGGAGATACTTGATCCTACTGAGAAAATACATAAACTTTTCGTTAGATCAGCTTTATTTGTGGATTTTAGTTTTCTACATAATGTTTCTAAAAAAATAACAGTAGTTCTATTTTTTTTAATTAAATTATAATAAAGTGAACACAAAATAACATTCCATGAAATACACCACCAGCTCAGTTGTTTCAGCCAAGGACTGCAGTTTCGTGCTTATTAGTACTCATCAGCCCGGCTTAGGAAGTGACTGAGCTGGAGGTGGAAAACCTCTTAAGGAAGCCAAGAGTGCCAAACAAAGTGGTAGCTAATGCCGCGATAGCTACCAGTAGGGAGGTAACTTACTGAACATACCACTGCCTTGCCTTCAACCTTCGAGTTGAACCGAATCATTGCTTCGGACACTCGTCTGGTTAGTGCTAATTCTACATTAGCTATCAGTTCGTTTGGCACTCTTGGCTTCCTTAAGAGGTTTTCCACCTCCAACTCAGTCACTTCCTAAGCCGGGTTGATGAGTTCTAATAAGCTCGAAACTGCAGTCTTCGGCTGGAATGACTGAGCTGGCGGTGTATTTCATGTATTTCTGCCTTAGCTCTGGCTATAGGGTGGTGACTTACTTAAAATACAAAATAACATTGTTTAAATTCCCCTAGGACATTTGTAAAAAAATGTACACAACTTTAATGAACTTATGATGCTTTTTATCAGTAACTTATTCTTTAATACAGTTGTGAACAATATATTTCATAAATAAAACTTTAATAAAGTTTAAAGTTTTAATGTAGCGTAATGAAACACAAATTACAACAAATAAAAAAAGAAAAAGGACGACAAGCACAAAAATCAACTCATTTTGCTTCTTGTCTTGCAATAGTAAAATTAAGTTTTATCAATTGAATTAATTTTAAAAAAGACATGATTAAAAATGTAAATATCAGCATACTTAATAGAAAATAATAGAAAGTCTAGCATATATTTTCAAAATCTAAAAAGTCAAATGCGAACATTTCTTTTGTTGTAGTTCTTAAAGCTCAGCTTAACTCATCTGGATGCGTGCAACTTAACACATTTATTTTCATTTACTACACTTTTGTCAATTTTTCAGGAAAAATAGATTGATTAAGCATGTTACCTTTTTGCTTTAAAAAACTTATTTCTAACTCTAGAAATCCTACTTAGCATTCTATCCGCTAATGGGACAACATAATGAGCAACTAACTTTTTTGATGTAAATCTAACGATAGCAAAATCACTTTTTTTTCCATTCAAACAAGGATTCTACATCTATTTCAACTTGTTCAAGCTCATTTGGCTGATTAAAACATAACTCATTAGTAGATTTAGTTTATGTTTAGATGTTTGAGGTGTTATGTGGGTTACAAGTACGAACTGATATTTTTATTGTTTAGCATATTTATATATATATACTGCAGTGATTATATAAATCCATCATTCATACTATGATAAATTTTGTTATGTTAATATGGTTTTGAATATTTAAATTTAATGTCAACTAAGTAAGCAGCAGTTATACTGTTTTCATTGTGTTTATATTGTCATATGGATACTTGAATCCTGGGATCATGTATCCATCTAAACGAAGGGATCAAGCATCCCTAATATGCGGTTTTTACAAACATACTTGTCATATTATTAACAATCAGTGGCAGTTTACTAAAAATATGTCTCAATTATAAAAAACTGTCTATACTTTAACATTACACTTTAGTATTTTTAATGTCAACTAAGTAAGCAGCAGTTATACTGTTTTCATTGTGTTTATATTGTCATATGGATACTTGAATCCTGGGATCATGTATCCATCTAAACGAAGGGATCAAGCATCCCTAATATGCGGTTTTTACAAACATACTTGTCATATTATTAACAATTAGTGGCAGTTTACTAAAAATATGTCTCAATTATAAAAAACTGTCTATACTTTAACATTACACTTTAGTATTTTTTTTAAGTTGTATATATTGGATAATGTTAACTTCAGAATGCACTAAGAATAAGTGTTCGACGAAGAAAAACACATTCAAAGTAAGGTAATTTGCTTTTCACACAGCTATTGTGCATGGTTTTATTCAGTTGTTTGTCGTTACAAATTATAAATTTAGAAAAAAAAAATTTCATTTAGTTACCTGTGTTTTCATACAGTTAGTTTTGAATAATATCAAGGAGATGAGAATGATTTTTTTTTTTTTTTTTTTGCTCAAATAAGAATATTTCCCCGCTTTTTTTTTTTTTTTTCATTTTTTTTTATTTTCAACAATGAGGTTTTCATTAGAAATTACGTTTATCTTGCTTAAAAATTCCATTTGTTTCGCAGGAATTTTAGTTCTCTTATTTTTTAATCCCATTGCTTCGTGATAACTTGTTTAATAATGATAGATATTCTTTAAACTTGCTATTTTGTTTACAGTTTTTCGCCAGTTACTTGTTTCCAAACGCAAGCGACTTTTTATCAAAAACATGGGAAATTTACATTTATTTTTCTGCGAAATAAATGCATTTTTCAAAATTATACTTGCGTTTCCACTTTTAATATAGGATTTTAAAAAGGCAGCAAAATTTGGCTTTTGTTTCAAAAATTTCTAAAATGCCAGCAATTGATGGCGAATTTACTTTTTAGAAAAGACACTGAAAGCACTAGTGATTTAAGCTAGTGCTATGTTGTGTTTTTAAATCTAAAGCGCTTAAATGACTGTTAGTAAACAAATACATTTGCGTATCTAAGACTTTGCAAATTATTATCCGTGTATCTTCTACAATAACTATTAAATAATTATGAAATAATTAAAAGCGTATAGAATAAAAAACAATAACAATTAGCTGCAAAAAGTAATAAGAAAAAAAAGAAGCTCTTCAATTTTTTAATCACATTTCTTGATGTGTGTATGTGTGTGCGTGTGCGGATTAGTTTTAATTAAAACACATTATTGCGCATTACATTTCGCAAGAGAAAAAACAGTCCCACAGACAGAAATCTTCTCTCTGAAGTAACTTTTCTGTTGTGCTCCACTGAGCAAAGATGCAGAAGAAATGAGAAAGTTACAAAAAAAAAGAAAGGCTGAACATTCTCTTTCCTTGCCCCCAGAGAAAGGAAGTCGAGTAATGCGAAGAGGGTATGGCGACGACTCTTTACAAATGTTAATCCATAAAAAACACAAAAGTGACATCGGGGAGTCAGGAACAACAATAGAGAAATTGTTTTCATCCGTTTTTTTATTTGATTTCATTTTTTGAAATAGATCTTTGAGGAGAATATTTTTTTTAATGCAAATAAGAGAACAATGTTTGAAGCTGCATGAATTTTACCACGCCTGAGGAAACATACTATTATTTCTCTTGAAGACGCTTATAAAAATAAAAATGGATATGTGTCAAAAAAAAAAAAAAACAGAAATTGCAAAACAGTTACATTTATCGTTTCTAAGTACTTTTAAATATATATAAATGAACCAAAGAATATGTGTGTGTATATATATATATATATATATATATATATATATATATATATATATATATATATATATATATATATATATATATATATATATATATATATATATATATATATATGTATATATATATATATATATATATATATGTATATATATATATATGTATATATATATATGTATATATATATATGTATATATATATATATATATATATATATATATATATATATATATATATATATATATATATATATATATATATATATATATATATATATATATATATATATATATATATATATATATATATATATATATATATATATATATATATATATATATATATATATATATATATATATATATATATATATATATATATATATATTTACATAAACACTCAAGAGCCAAAACATTATGACCACCCCTACATTTTGCAATGAACATGTTACATACATGCAATATATATATTGTTAAAGGTTCCGGTGCAGCTTTAACTTTCTTGAACGGACGACACAGTTCTTGAGAAAAACACAGGAGATTTATTTACACAATGTACAGGAAAGTTCGTTAACAACTGCTAAATTCACCATAGCAATTACGCAAATATCAATTAACACCGTATACTCAACGATGGTACACGTATTTACATCCAAATACGCAAAACAACACAGCGAAATGCCTCGCAATATACAAAGCTAATACACTCTCAGTACAAATTCTCAATCGGGACTGACTTTTTATCATGCGGCACGGCTATTTATAGACATCGAAAGAGAGCTTCTCAACTATTCCAGAAAAATCCTACACCGTCCTACAAATTTCTTATTTCTTTCCATTCACAAATTTTATCATTCAGAAATGAGGGGCCCGTATACTTCAGCAGAATGTACGGGGGCTGTATATTCATTACAAGAAACTATTTACAGGTTACGTTACTACAATAATTTTAAATAAAAGATAATTTAATAAACGCCAAATTTAGCCTGATTACGACAAATTAATCACAAAAAATTACTATTTACAGAATTTGTAACAATATATATATATATATATTCATCCGCGGAACTTATGTATTCGTCAGAACTGAAACTGCAAATAATGTGATTTGTTTAATCCTGTTTACGGACATGACGAAACAAAACAGAGAACTTTCTTTTCCATGGAAGCCAAATACAGAAGTCTTAAGGGACATAGAGATTAACTTGTTTTGCGAAGTCAAGTGACAAATATAAAACTGCTAGTCGATGAAAAATATTCAGTTTTTTGCCGTAGGTTAAGGAGCCTTATAAGAACATAAAGAATTACTTTTTTAATAAACTGTTTTCCTTTTTACTGTGCATTGTTATTTACTTATTATGTAAAACTATTAAATGCTTGAAAAATATAATATTGATGCTTGTTTTCCTGATACAAAAATGGAAATAATGTCTTTAGCGGCTTTTGAGTGAACGTATAAATATGAGAAAATAATTGATGAATAAAGAAAGATGTGTAATGTTTCTGACGATAAATTCTTCGATGCATGTAGAGTAAGATTCTTAGTCTATGCCAAAGGACCAACAAATTATGATGATTTTCTCTACTTGGGTTACACAGAAAGCGTTTTTAAAAAGTATTTTGGAATCAATATGTGTGAAAATAATTAGACGGAAATATGAATGGAACAAAAACCTATATCTTACTAAAACTAAAAATAATTTACTATCAAAAACCAATTTGTAAAATTCCTTCTACCTGTATTTATTGGTAAACATATTCCTAACTTCATTTGTTTAAGAAATAAATTGAAAATATGATCTAGAAAAATAACTGCTTAAAAAATAGCAATAAAAATCACATTTTATAAATTAACACTCAAATTTTCCTGATTTTCATGGTGACCTAACTTGCGAACGATAAAATTAGTCGAGAGATATTCATATCAGATGATAGCACTTTTTTTTTCCAACACAATGATTTTCTATCTCAAGCACCTACTAAATGAAAAGATGAAACTGAAACAAAAGCACAATATTTTAAATGATTGTTACTGTTTTATGAAGTCAACGTTTAAGAATAATACATTGCATTTTCTTTTTCTTTTCTTTATGCTTTCAGCCTATCAGTACTTAAAAACAGGAAAAATCCTTAAAAACACGATAAGAAAAGAAGTTAACCAAAGATGTAAAAAAAAACCCTATTGTACCATATATTAAATTACTGTTAATGTACGCTCTTTAATAGCTTTTATCTGCTAAAAAATGTAAGCAAAAAATTACTTTTGAAAGAGATCAAAGCATTTAATACTACAAGAAATAAAAAAAGTGATATCCTTGATACTTAATCATATTCAGTGCATTATTTATTTTTAATATTAAACTTTTTTTATTTTAAATGTTTTTTACTATTGCTCATGTACGGAAGGGGCAAAATGAAGTAGTTTATTCCTTTTACTTATTCAATCATGTAATGTACTACTTACTTATTCGTTAACTAATTTATTCATTTGTATTTTTTAATTAAAAATTTACTTATTTATTAATTAATTTACTTATTTATTCATTTGTTTACTCATTATCTTATTCCTTCTCTATTAATTTCAATCATTTGTTTTTTCTCGTATGTTAATTGATTTATTTTATTGGTAATTCGCTTCTTGTTTTAATATCTTTCATTTGTTCTGATTTGTTCGTTTATTTATTTATTCATTCATTCGATTCACAATATTTTTAATAATGAATTAGAAAACATTTCGTTAGAAAAAT